>NC_089582.1:137150934-137441518 GCF_019320115.1 Miscanthus floridulus
TCATCGATCCGTCGACCTCCGTAAGTTCCGACAACCTTGTTATCATGTTTAGTATCATGCGGTGGATTTAGACATGATGCAAGTAGTCTTGTTTGTTTTCAATGGTCGTGCGGCGGATCTTTGTTTGACAATCAAGAAGTCTTTGCTTATGCTTTGTTTATGAGTAGATACCGTGCGGCAGGCGTTTGCTCAATATGCTCAGTAAAAGCAAGATAGTTATCGGCTCTTTTAGATATGGCAAAATCTAAATAGATTCATTAAGTTATCCAGTGTTGCATGTTACGGAATATTTTATATATATATATATATTTGTAACACACTTCTGCCCAATCTAGATTGATATTGTTCGGCCTTCTCTCTCTTGTGGTTTTATTCGTGTTTCAACGATCATTGCTTTTTCATAATATCTTTGCAACTAGATAGCATGCTCATAATGGCCGAATTATTTTAATCTAGGTTGTCACATGTTGCGGGTTCATGCATGTTAATCATGTTTAAGCTTTAACAAAACCAGGTGTCGTGCGGCAGACGCAGGTTTTAGATTAGTTTAATCATTTTTATTTGCACGTTCCTTCTTCATGGACCCCAATTTGGCTGAACTGCCGAGCTTGGTTATGCATTAACTCATAATTAATTTCACTTGTTCAAACATGTCTTCCCATGCACGTGTATTCGGCAATCAGGTCTCAACGTGTATTCATCTTACAATTAGCTGAACGGTTTATGAACTCATTGGCAGACAGCTCTCTATAGCTGTATGTCGTTGTAAGTGGCTTCAGGGCCGTATATGTGGAACTGTCTGGTATTACCCGACATGTTCCGGTTTGACATTTAATTGTTTTATCCCTTGTTAGTTTTCAGGTCAAACTGACTGGCACGCTTCCGGATAACGAAGCACCCGGGAACCCGATTGAAGCTACGCTTTTCGGCTTGCTGTGTGTGAGGCACAGTGCGTCACATTTTGTGTCAACAAATGGTGTTACCAGCATGCGGTCCATGGTCAATCTTGGCTCCGAGGTGTACATGCAAGCAGAAGTGTAAGCCTTGCCCCTTCACCAATTCTCAACCAACCAAGAGAATGCTTACAGTGTTTACATTACCCAATCGAATAGATTGAGTTTTTCAGTTGAAATATCTGGTATACCCTAAACATGCAAAAGGTCTGAAATATGACTTACTTTTATTTCTGACTGAAAATTAGAAATAGTGTTTACGGTGATTGCCCTGGTCTAAAAATAGATGTTTGGCTGTTTACACATATGGAAAAGAGATTGTATAAGAGCAGATTAGTTTTACAATTGTGGTCATTGATTTGTAGGTTATAATACAGGAAGCAAACTTGGAACTTTCTCATCTTGATATGCTCTCAAGCTAGTTTTTACTTTTAACTTCAGTCTTACCTTATTTTCTTTAACAAGCTGTTATTTAGGTTCGTAAAGTTAGAATAGTTGAGGAAACTTAATAAAGAACTAACAATGTCGCTTCTCTTGAAACATGGGTGATAAAGTCTTTCTATATATGCCTATAATCAGATTTCATGAACTGCTGAGATCTAAATATTCCTTGTTGTATGATGATTTCTGTAGACCGGACACAAGGCATATTTTTGTGGATATTGGTCTAGGTTTTCATGTGGAATTTACTTGGCAAGAAGCTTTACAGTTCATATCTATAAGAGAGGCAAGGTTGACTAGGTAAGTCAATTCTGATCGAATTTTTTAGTATGATATATTTTTTTGATGCAGCATTCTGTTCTGTTAAAGTGACTTTTCAAAAATAATATTGATTATTGAGGTCTGGGAAAGATTCTGGTATTTTGTGCTTGCTGGTCAATACGGTGCTTGACACCCAAAAAAAGATAATAACTTGTGAGTTTTTCTAGTAGGAAATGCAGATTTTAGCTCCAAAGGAAAAAAAAGCAGATGCAAATAAAAGAAAAAAATGCAGATATTGCTATATTAGCTCTAAATCCTGGTAAAAAATTATGATTTGGGACTTGGGAGCATCTAATAAATGTACATATTTAGTTTTGTTGGAGCTTGTCTTCATCAGACATCATCCGTAGAATGTGTAGCATATCATAGAGCTGGCTATGGCATGTTACTTGTGCCTTTGACAAATATGCCCATGCGTTGCTATAAGTGAATCCATATGGATACATTGTCACCTTATGAGGGTAAATGTGATTTTTTGTAAAAGTGTGTCCGTTATATATCTTTCTATGCCATTTTTGTAAAAGTGTGTCAGTAAGTAGTTTGGGTGAAGAACAGAGGCTTGCATAGACTTGGAAGCACACTCACCCAACGGATGAACCACGCTAGCTGTTAGGGGGAGTGGGGGACATATGCAGGCCTCCTCCCATTTCCCATTAATCTTGGAAGCATGTTCACGGGCAGAAGCCGTTGAACTGAAGAAAGCTGCCGCCTGATCCAGTCCATGGCGATCTGCTGGGATCGCGTGAGGGGAGGGAATATGGCAGTCTGCGTCGAGGATGGGAGGAGTCACGGACGGGATGAGCCAAGATTGATGGAAGATTTGTGATCTGATCTGATTTCTGTTCTGGCTTTGAAGTTGAAGTTGAAGCTGCTTTTTTTGTTAGATAGACGTGATCCGTGAGAACACAATTGGAGTAGGTGGGAACACATGGAGATCAGGATGGAAAAAATTGCAATTGAGAGACGGATAATTTTTCTTCATGTTTCTTAGTTTCTTCGTTTTATTATTTAGGCGGACAGTTTCCCTTCTGAACTTCGGATTTCCTAGTTTTCTTCCATTCATTTTTTTCTTCCAACTGGTTTTTTCCACATGTGGGAGGAGATGAATGATGGACGAAGAAAAAGGAGGGAGAAAATTACTCCTTTTAATGTTAGGTAGAGATTGGTATGGCAACATTATTGATAAAAGCTACTCCGCTTTTTTAAATAACAAAATCATTCAGTTGCTTGTTTGTATGGTCATTATTGGTATTTGGAGATCAATAGTTTCACATGCTCTGGGGGAATGGTCAGTGCTGCATTTATCAGGATAAAAGTATAGTCATATCAAAACCACTAATACACTATGCTACAGTGAAATACCCCACAGTTGAATAGGTATGTAGCCTATGCTCTTTTAGCCTGGTCTGGGATTGTTCTATTGATCTCTAAACCCTCTAGTTTAGACAACTCATCCGTCATAGTATAGTCTAAGCATTGACTGGAGAGGTTTTGTTGGACATCAGTTTGCTCAAAGGATATAATCACAGATTTGATGGTCTTGTTAGTGCTAATGTATCTTGTTACGCGATGGAAGAGACATCTTTCTGTTGAATTTCAATAGCAAGTTAGCCACTGAATCTAAGCAGATCTTCTGAAGTGATTGTTCATATTTGTGTACCCTGGAGTCTGATTCCAGAAGTCATCACATTATACTCTTGAAACACATCAGGCTTCTTAGAGAGAAGCTTCACTGTTTAAGCTTGACCGCTAGCATTATTGTTTTATCTCTTTGCCTGATCCTGTGATCCTGTGTTTGTTTCATTTATGGTCGAACACTTTCCTTCTGCATTTTTGGGTTCCCATGACTAAAATTTATCGATAGGTTGATGTTTCATTTTAGAAAGTTTCATGGTTAAATACTCTAATCATGTTATATACATGTTTAGATGTCCCTGAAGCAACATTTTTCTAGATTTTAACCTTGGAAATCTTGCACTTTGCAGGCAAATAGATGAATACACACATCTCATCGCAAGCATAAAAACACAAATCAAATTGGTATGTACAATGTATTATAATTGTCTAGGTGTTCCATTATGTCGTAGATCATACCCTCTCGGTTCCAAATTATAAAACATTTTGGTCTTTTTAGATACGATGCTTTTACTATGTATTTAACATAGTGTATATCTAAGTGCATAACAAAAGATATAAATCTAGAAAGGCCAAAACATCTTATAATTTGGAATGGAGTAAATGATAGGTGTTCTTGCATATGCCGTTATCTGCTTAAATCCAGATATTACTGTGCCCTACTGCTTAGCCATTGGTAATTCCGCACGCAGGTATGTGAAGGTATCTGCGAAGTGCTGCAGCTGCCAGCGGAGAAAGAGTTATCGCCTAGGAATACGTGGTAGAATTTGGTTCTCGCTGGAGCAGGGGGTTGGTGTGCTGCCGTCGAATGTAGTGCAGTTCTGCAAACATGGTTCCATTTGTACATCTCTGATGAACTCCTGCAGTTGAAACTATTGAGGTGTCGAGAGTATCTTAGACCAGACAACGAGGTTCCCCTTCGTACTACAACAATCTTTTCGACGACACCACGTACAACTCATACTGATTTCTAAGTTTTCAATGCGTTGGCATATGGCCTCGAGGGTTTCCTGCTGAAGTGCAGTGCACACCGGCGAAAGTGAAGCATCTCGCTCGCCGATTTGCAGTTTATTTGAGCCTCTTATCCAAGTCCAAGTTGAGCTCACATCACCGGGTAGGACGGCCTGCTGGCGATTCCGCACAAGCCTTCCCTGACCCCGACGCGCCTCTCCATGCGCACGTACACATTCTCGCCCCACGAGTTCTTGACGATCCAGTACTTGTGGTCGCCGACGTCGGCGCCGTACCCGACCACTGTGACGGCGTGGTTGATTCCGGCGTCGCAGGGGCCCGGCAGCACCCGCCCTTGTAGTGCTGGAAGGTGACGGCGTTGATGGACACGACGACCGGCTGCTGCGCCACGGCGCGCTCCAGCGCGGCCTCGCTGTTGGGCGGAACAGCCGCGCCGCCGTGGATCCTGCCCATGCGGATCCTGCCGCGCCTGCACTGCCCCTGCTTGCTCTCGTAGGGGTACTCCCACGCGGTGGCGAGGCCGCCGTTGCGGGCGACCCACCACATGGTCGTCGCGGGATCGCCGCTGCCGCATCCGTAGTTGGGCGGGGCGGCGCAGTCCACGAGCTCCTGCTCTGACAGGGAGACGAGACGGCCCGTCCGTAGCTTGTACAGGCTCTCTCGATCGACGCCACCGCGGCGAACGCCCAGCAAGAGCCTGCAGTGCAAGGACATGTCACGAGGATGCTGGATACAAATGCATATTTATCATGTTCATGGCACGTGGACAAGGCATCATCTTTTGCTGACGTACGTACCACAGGTCATTTGGTGCTTGATGGGAGTCACAGCACCCCAGGCCCTCTAGTCGACGCTGTAGGGAACCTGGCCGAAGGCGTCGCCCGAGTAGCTGCTGTTGCGACGCGTGGCGGCGTCGAGCTGCTGCGTCACGGCCTTGTCGCGGGCTGCGAGCACCTGCCCGGGCGGCATGGTGTACGCGGCCAGGAACTCGTCGCTCGTGAGGTCGGTGAACTGGTTCTCACCGAGCTGGTACGAGAATGGGTACGTGCGACCCTCGCTGACCAAGGCAATTCGGGAGGACCACTTCGCCTCTCCGAGCGTCAAGGTGCCGAGCTCCGCTCATCTAGAGTTTCACCCGCTAAGGGCGGCACCTGGGTCGTTAGACCACGGCGAGAGAACTTCTCACTGCGGTGCTGATTTTTAGGGCAGTGTACACCATTGCCCCGGAACTGGCCCCGGTCACAGGTGCGACCCCCTCCCCCAAATTCACCCCTGTTATACTTTATACTGATGACTCTAGGTACTGTGATCGGCTACACTACCCACCCTACCCACTTCTCACACCCTTTCCTGAAGTTGAATTCCATAAGTTTGATGGCTCTAACCCACGTTTGTGGATCAAACGCTGTGAAACATACTTTGATGTCTATCAAACTGATCCAAGTCTTTGGGTTCGTTTAGCTACTATGCGTTTAGTTGGTTTTGCGGCACTTTGGTTTCAGACTATGCAAACTGCCATCAGTAAAATGTCATGAGAATCCTTTGTAGTAGCTATCTGCAATAGGTTTGACAAAGATGAGCACAATCACCTGTTGCGACATTTCTTTCACATTAAGCAAACCACTACAGTCTCTGAATATGTTGAACAATTCAGTGACCAGTTATTAGCCCATGATCCATCTTTTCCTGCTACTGTTATTACAAACCGCTTCCTTGATGGTCTTAAAAAGGATATACGTGCGGTGGTTATGATGCACAGACCTTAAGATTTAGATACTGCTAGCTCTTTGACATTTTTGCAGGAAGAAGCTTCTCAAGACCAACCTATCAGGAGATCTGATTTGGGATCTTATTCAAAGAGAAACAATCAAGAACGTGTCAAAGCACCTTTTGCAACATCTTCTAATTTTGCAAGACTTGTCGAAGATAAGAAGCCACCTGATCCTGACAAGACTAGGCATACAGGGGAGGCTAAATTGATTGCATTGAAGAATTATAGAAGATCCAAAGGCTTGTGTTTCAAATGTGGAGAAAAATAGGGACCCAACCATAAGTGTCCTCCTTTTATTTCTCTCAATGCTATAGAAGACATCTGGAAATGTATTGCTGATCATGAAGATCTAGTTATCGTAACCAAAGCAGTAGAATCTGACTCAGGTGATGATCTGATGGCTATCTCTATCAGTCCCATTGATCTCTATACAAGCTTTGAATGGCATTGAAGGCTCTAGAACAATTAGACTGAGAGGTTATCTTCAAGGAAAAGAAGTATTTATGTTGATTGATTCTAGAAGCTCAAATAGCTTTGTCAGTGATCTTGTTGCAGCTAATGTTTCTCCATGGCAACCACTATCTCAGTCAGTAACTGTCAGAGTAGCTAATGGAGAGGTTCTGTCATGTACTCATGAGTTACGTGATCAGCTCTGGGGCACACAAGGGCATACTTTTTGTACTACACTGAAAATCATTCCAATCCGAGGTTATGATATCATATTAGGAATGGACTGGCTGGAAACCCACAACCCTATGAAAATTCACTGGGTGAATAGATGGTTACAATTCTCCTATCAAGACAAGCTAATAACTCTTCAAGGAATTCCTTCTACTGTCCAACTAGGGCCTCCGGTTTGTCACAATCAATTGCTAGCCTTTGACAAGACAGGCTCTATATTATATTTGGTACAAATTCAAGCAATGGAACCTGCTGCACCTCAAGACCCATCATTACCTCTGGATCTCCAGCACTTGCTGGATCAATTCAAGCCAATCTTCGAGCCTCCAACAACACTCCCACCCTCATGGTTGGGAGACCACTCCATTCCACTATTAGATGGTGCTCAACCATTTTGCCTCAGACCTTATCACTACAACCCCGCCCAGAAGACAGAGATAGAGAATCAGATAGCTGACATGCTCGAGAAGGGATGGATTCAAGCTAGTACAAGTCCTTACTCATCCCCTGCTTTACTGGTGCGCAAGAAAACCGGGGATTGACGTTTATGCGTCGATTTTCGAAGACTGAATGCACTGACAAAGAAGAATAAGTACCCCCTGCCTATCATTGAGGAACTTCTAGAGGAATTACATGGCTCTTCTTGGTTCACATCTCTTGATCTTTGTTCTGGGTTTCATCAAATACACATGGCAGTCGGGGAAGAGTTCAAAATGGCATTTTAGACTCATAATGGACACTACGAGTACAAGGTCATGCCGTATGGAGTAACAGGAGGTCCAGTAACTTTTCAAACAGTTATGAACCTAATACTGGCTCCTTTGCTCAGAAAATGTGTGGTCATATTTATAGACGACATTCTGATTTATAGTAAATCTTGGGGAGATCATCTTTTGCATATACAAGAAGTTCTTAGTATACTGCAACAAAACCATTTTCATGTCAAGATGTCCAAGTGCTCATTTACAAAAAAAAAATAATAATTGTCTTATCTTGGTCACATTGTCAGTGGACAAGGTGTTGCCATAGATCCCTCAAAGATAGCCTCTATCCAAGAATGGCCACAACCACATAATCAAAAAGAGCTATGCAACTTTTTAGGCATGGTGGGATATTACAGAAGATTTGTTTCGTAGTTTGGGCTTCTGTGCAAACCTCTTACCAACCTGTTAAAAAAGGGATCTCTGTTCGTGTGGACATCAGAAACCAAAGCTGTTTTTCAGGCCCTCAAGAAGGCATTGGTTTCAGCATCGGTTCTGGCATTACCCAATTTCAACTTGCCTTTCACTATTGAAACGGATGCCTCGGCAAAAGGCATTGGTGTTGTCCTACAACAGCAAGGTCACCCAATTGCATATGTAAGTAAGGCACTTGGAGTAAAGGCTCAAGGGTTTTCAACATACGAGAAGGAGTGTTTGGCAATCTTGATGGCGGTGGATCATTGGCATCATTACTTGCAATCTTCCTCTTTCACAATACTCACTGATCAGAAAAGTCTAATTCACTTAGATGATCAGAGATTATCAACCCCTATTCAACACAAGGCATCAACCAAATTGATGGGTCTATCATATCAAATTGTGTACAAAAAGGGCATGGATAACAAAGTAGCGGATGCCCTCTCATGAGTATCACAGGCTCCCTCTTATGATATCTCTGCTATCTCCATAGTGCAACCACTTTGGCTTCAAGAGATTCAAGATTCTTATACAGTAGATTCTCAAGCTACTAAACTATTGTCTGAACTCTCTATTTCCTCTCCATGTGTCTTGTATTCACTAAAGGATGGCATCATTCGATACAAGGAGAGAATTTGGGTGGGTCATCAACCAGCCTTGCAGTCTAAGATCATCTCCTCTCTACATGCAAGCGTTATTGGCGGCCACTCTGGTTATAAGGTCACTTACAAGAGAGTCAAACATCTATTTGCATGGTTTAAGCTTAAACAATCTATCCAAGAATTCATTGCCCAGTGCACTATATGTCAGCAAGCAAAAGCCAAGAGAGTGGCTTATCCAAGTCTATTGGCACCTTTACCCATCCCTGACCATGCTTGGCACACAGTAACTCTTGATTTTATAGAGGGTCTTCCAAAGTCTACTGGATACAACTGCATATTAGTGGTGGTAGATAAATTTTCAAAATATGCTCATTTTGTTCCCCTTTCCCACCCTTTCACTGCTCTTCAAGTAGCAGTAGCCTATCTAAACAACATTTTCAAACTCCATGGCCTCCCTACAGTTATGGTTTCAGATAGGGATAAAAATTTTACTAGCAACATTTGGCAAGAATTGTTTAAACTCCTTGGCACCGACTTGAGAATGAGTAGCACCTATCACCCACAAACTGATGTCTAGACAGAGCATGTTAACCAATGTCTTGAAACTTACTTAAGGTGTTTCCTGCATGCTTGTCCTGCAAAATGGTCTCAATGGCTTACATTGGCAGAATACTGGTATAACACGTCATTCCATTCTTCTCTTGGTCAAAGTCCATTCCTAGTACTTTATGGTCATGAACCAAAGCATTTTGGTATTGATATCTCTCAAGCTTGTAAATCAAGTGACCTCCAGGGATGGTTGGAAGAAAGAACTTTAGTGCAATCACTGGTCTGTCAGCATCTTGTCAGAGCCCAAAACAAAATGAAAGCTTAGGCTGATAGACATAGAGCACCTCAATCATTTCAACTAGGTGATTATGTATATCTTAAAGCCCAACCATATGTGCAGACTTCTTTGGCACCTAGATCTTCCAACAAATTGGCTTTCCGTTTCTTTGGGCAATTTCTGATAACTGAAAAGATTGGTCAATCAGCTTATCGTGAAAAGCAAGTGAAGTTAAGATCAATGAACCAATATGATCACGTGATGATATAAAGTGGATCATATCATTGTTGATCGTGTTGGTGCATGTGTTGCATCGACATTGGATGAGATGGAATGGAATGTGCAAGGCAAAGGTATAACCTAGGGCATTTCATTTCACCAGTCATAGGTGTGTAGAGAAGTTGATGACCGAGTTTAGGATAGATTGCCGTACTATCAAGAGCGGCAAACTTGTTTGTATATTGGTTATCTAGTGCCACTCGAGTGATCTAACTTTGCATCATCGCTAGGATTGAGTAGCGTGGCAAGTTGAGTGGCTAATCCTTTGGGAATTGTTTGTGAAAATGCTAACACACATACACATGGTGGTGTACACTTGGTGGTGTTGGTACATTTACAAAGGAGATGAAGTTGGAGTTGATGTGGATCAACTTGGCGAAGGAACAGAGGCAAGGGTTCAAAACTCCACCGGCGCCCTATACAGAAAAGATAGGGTTTCACAGAACTAATCGAACGCTGGCCTCGGTAGGACCGGCGCATCCAGTCAGTGGCAGCAGTGAGCGCGTGGTCTCGGTCTCATGACTGGACGCTCAGGGTCTGCGTTCGGTCAGTGCTGACGTATGGTGACGTAGGTGGCACTGGAATTAGGCACATGGGCATAGAACTGATCGGACGCTGGTCTACGTCTGGTCATGGTGGATCAGACACGTCTAGTGGTCGCAAAACAGAGGCTCAGGAAACTCTCTGGAAATGACCGGACTCAAGCGCATCAGCGTCTGGTCATTCACTGTGCAACGTTTGGTCGCAACTTAACCATTGAGATCGGGCAGCTTCAGTTGAACACAGAGCGACATGTGGACGGCGTAGAGCGACCGGACGCTGGCTGGGTGCGTCTGGTCGATCTAACCAGAGCGTCTGGTCGTCCTAAAATTTTCCCAGTGAAGGGGTAACAGCTAGTTTAGCCCATGAGGCTATAAATAGAAGGTGGTCTCGGCCATGGCTGGTGCTGAGCACCTCGGGGGACTTTGTGTCCATGCTTGAGAGTGCTTGGGAGCCCTCCATCTGACATATACTTGATAGTGATCATTCGATTGTGTGAGAGAACGATTCTAGTGTGATTGCATCATGAGGTTGCATCGAGTGGCACTAGGTGTTCGAGTTGTAAGCCGGTGGTGCTTATTACTCTTGGAGGTTGCCACCTCCTAGATGGCTTGGTGGTGGTCTCCGTCGAAGCCCACAAGAAGCTTGTGTGGTGCTCTGGAGAAGAGCTTTGTGAGGGGCATTGTGCTCACCCCGCGGGAGCCGCGAAGAGTAACTCTAGTAAAGCGTGTCAGTGAGCTACCCTCACTTTTGGGGTAGGTTCTTGCGGTGCCCGACGTGCGGGCTTGGCGGGTGATGCCAATTAGCCGTCGAACCACCAAGTGAGCGGTCGACACAACGGGGACTAGCGTGTTGGCAAGCATGTGAACCTCAGGAGAAAAATCACCGTGTCAACCTTGTTCTTCCCATTGGTTTGCAATCCCCTTTCACAAGCTTGTATTTATATTCCATATTCATTGTGCTTGTGTAGTTGCTCTTGTAATTAGTTAGCTTGTGTAGCTTACTAGTTACCTTCTTGCTTGTGTAGCATAGAAGTAGCTCCCTTACGTGGCTAATTTGGTTTGTGTAACCTTGTTAGTCATATTGCTTAGTTTGTGTAGCTAAGTAATTGCGCTCTCTAATTTGGCATTGGTTGCCTTATTATTGAACATTGCTAGTGAGCTTAGGTGGCTTTATGCTTTTGCTTACTAACTTGTGTAGGAGCTCCCTTGTTGCTTGAAGCACTAGTGGCATAGGTTTGTGTGACCTTGCTTCTAAAATTGATTAGGTAAGCTCTAGCTAGCCCGGCACCTTTGTTGTATAATTAGGATCTTTATAAGGTGCTTGTAAACTTTGATAGAAGGGTGTATTCTTGGCTAGACCGATAGTTTTAATTCCGCACTTGTTTCGGTTAGCTGACGCGATTAAATTTAGAAATGACTATTCACCCCCCTCTAGTCGTTATCTCGACCTTACAAGTGGTATCAGAGCTAGGTCTCTCATTTGTGGTCTTCACCGACCCGAGAGGATGGCATCTAGTGGACTAGATGTTTGTGAGACACACATTTTTTATGACACAAAC
Source organism: Miscanthus floridulus (assembly GCF_019320115.1). Lineage (NCBI taxonomy): Eukaryota > Viridiplantae > Streptophyta > Magnoliopsida > Poales > Poaceae > Miscanthus > Miscanthus floridulus. The sequence goes on from NC_089582.1 coordinate 137,162,695, forward strand.
TTTGCACTTTGGAAAAATCACGTGCTTGATCATTTTCATGCAAAGGGACATAAGTTTTGGTGGATTGTCACTAGTGGTCTCACTCATGTCTTGGATCATAGAAATCTCACCAAAGCTCAAAGAGTTCTCTATGAACTTGATGCACATGCTTGTTTTCTAATGGATGCTTTGAGTTTTGATTTGATGAAACAAGTAAACATCATGGGAACCACTCATGAGATATGAGAGTCCATCAAGGGCACCTTCGGTGATTCCTCCACATGGGATGATGGCAAATTCAAGAAGGAGGATGAGCCTAAGAAGGAGGCGCATGAGTGTGTCGAGCATGATCACAATTTGGTGATTGTGAAAGATTGCTCCACCTCATGGTCAAGTGATGATGATGATGATCGATTCACTACAAGTTCACTTGACAAGGTTGATGATGCCACAAGTGTTGCACATGAAGATTCTACCTTAAGCACACTTGGTGGTGATCTTGACGATGTTGGTTCATGCTCAAGCCATGATGATGATTCTACTACAAGCTCTCCTACTACACCACATTGTTTCATATCACAAGGTGACACCAAGGTATCAAATAATAATGTGATTAATCATGTTGATTCATATGATGAGCTTGTTAGTAGACTTGCTAGCATGACCGCGTCTTTAGAAAATGAGAAAGCTAAAACAATGAAATTAGAAAATGAAAACTTATTTCTAAAGAACTCTTGTGAAGAACATAAGAAATTACTTGATGCTCTTAAATCTTCACATGATGAGCTAAAATTGAATCATGAGACACTACTTGCATCTCATGAAGAATTATTAGAACAACAGGCTTCTCTCATTAAAGTGTTTACAAAGAAACTTAAAAATAATGAGAGCTCATCACATGGATCAAATGGCAAATTGCAAAATGTTGCTAACCCTTGTGGTGTAGACAAGAAGCATGTATCCACCTCTTATGATGATTTATTAGATATGCCATGCTCTTCACAATTAGATGCTTGTTCTACTTCTATGTCTTGTGAGACTAACCTTTTGAAGGAGAACAATGAGCTCAATGAATAAGTGAAGAAATTGAGCAACAAGTTAGAGAGGTGCTACAACTCTCAAGTCACCTTTGAGCATATGTTGAAGACTCAAAGAAACTTTGATGACAAGAGTGGCGTCAGCTTCAAGACTAGCAAAGTCAATCATCAAAAAAGCCTCAATGACATAAGTGGCATTGGTTTCAACAAGAGCAAGATCAAGGGCAAAAGATGGGGCAAGAGAAGATATGAAAGAGAGATGAAGAAGCAAGAACAAGAGAAGCTCTCTTATTTCATGTGCTTCAAGTGCCATGAAGTGGCACATCTTGCAAATGGTTGCCCCAATGAAGAAAAGCTCAAGTTGAAGAAAGAAGAAGAGAGGCTAAGGCATGTTAAGTCCTTCAAGTGCCGCACATGGGGTCATCTCACCTCTATGTGCACAACCAAGCAATTAGTGAAGCAACTAGAAGAGCCTCAACCAAAGCCACAAGTTGAGTGAGAGAAGATGCCCCAAGAGCAAATCAATATCAACCATGAAGATGGTGGTGATTTGATGATAAAGAAGAAGAAAACTAGAAGGGGTGAAAAAGCAAGAGAAAGAGCAATGCGTCCAAGGATAAATCAAGATGCAAAGCAAGTGAGCATGAACAAAGAAGAGAAAATGGAGAAGATTGCTCACATGAGATGCTATAGTTGTGACACATTGGGCCACCTAGCTTTGGGTTGTCCAAACAAGCTTGATAAGAAGGCTCAAGCAAACAAGGAGAAGCAAGGCAATGAGAAGCACAACATGAGCAAGGAAGAAAAGGCTCAAGCAAAGAGAAAGTGCTACTCATGCCGGGAAAGGGGACACATGGCATATTCATGTCCCCTAGGTAACACTCCTAAGCCTATTTCAATTGATGATGATTCTATGCTTAGGAAGGATGGTAATGGTACCTCTATGGTTGCTATTGCAAAATATCCCGCTACTCATACTAAGGCATTGCCTAAGTATGTTGCTCCTAACTTGAGAGGACCCAAAATTATTTGGGTACCATCAAAAAGTAGATGATTGTTTGTAGGTACCATCGGCATTGGAGACTTGATTTAATTAATTTCATATTAATCATCATATGTTGAATCAAGATATGAAGGCTAGTGCACATCCAAATCCAATGCCATGATAATTGAGTGAAGTCCAAATATGCTACATCATACAAGTGCTATAATTCAAGTTGTTGGTGATTCATTGGATATATTTGATGACTTGCAAATAATTGAGTTGAAGCTTGCTAGTTGAATGATCATGAGCTAGCCAAGGTATATCTCTTGTTGATCATTCCATTTGGGTGCATATGAGTTGATTGAATTGGATAAATATGCAATGTTGCTTGCTATAAGATGTTTGAATAGATAAATTGACTAGTAGTCAAGTTTGGATTGATTTGATGGATAAATTCATGAGATAACTTTTAATGAGTGATTGAATGGATATATGTCTTGTGAAAGTATTCAAACAAGTTAGTTTCAAGCTTGATTCATATTTGATGAAGTATAGCTCAATTGTTGAAATCTGTCCTATATTACAAAATCTGAGCTAGTTGTGATCTTAGCCATGTTTGAGTGATCAAAACTTATTGGATTGGCATAAAAATTGGTGTACATGCTCTAGACTTATGGTATGAGATGCTGTACAAATTTCATGATAATTAGATAAGAGATGCTTTGATTTTGGGGTAGATCTTGTCAGCTATAGTGCAGCAGTTTTTAGCATATAGCAGTGGTGGAAGAATTGAAATCTGGTAGCAATCTAGAAGTCAAACAAAGCTCAAATTTTTACAGAGGCTAGATAACTTAGTGAAGAACATCTCCACTAAATTTTGTGATATTTGTATTTGTACTTTGGGAGATATGTTTATTTCTTTGAAGGGTACAGAATCTCCCAAAAAAGTGACAAATGTTGGATTGATCTAGAGTCACTTTGATTGAAAGGTCCTCAAGTTTGAAACATATTTACAAGTGTTTGAGGTACCTAAGTTTGGTTTTAAAATGATCTAGAAGCATGACAAGCAAAGAGTACAAGGTCATTTGATTATGGAAGTGTGCTTTGCACATATTTGGTACTCAAATGAAGATCAAGACCAAGCTCAAGATGAAGATGAAGTTTGAGTTCTAGTGACTATTAGAAATTATTTGGTGGAAAGAAATAGACTTAAACAAGTAGAAAGAAAAGGACTTAAAGAAGGAATCAAGGTTACTCATCAAGTTAAGTCCATCACTTGGATCAATCAATCATGCTATTTCAAGTGAGTTTCAAGAATGGTTCTTTGGAAAGAGGTCACTTCTCCCTAGTGTAGGGGCTTGTCGTCTATGTATAGGTAAACCAAGTGTGGTACTTGGAAGGCTAGCATGGAAGTGGTTATCCAAGGGACATTTGAGATGCTTAGTTGAAGCAATCAAAAGGATTGATCAAAAAAAGCAAGCAACACCCAAAAGAGAGCTAGTCATGATATTTCAAGTGGTATTCTAAATAGTTCTCTCATGCAAGCAAAGATCAAAAGATGAAGCAAGCCAATCACAATAAGAAAGTGCACTTGATCATAAGTGGTATTCATTTCATATGGGTAAAGAATGGAATTCAAAATGGTATCTATTGGTCTTCACCAAGCTTATAATTGGACTTCACATTGCTATTGGAGTAATGAATTAGAATCTATATGACTATCCTCTACTCCAACATAGCAAATGTATCATTGTAATGTGCATGATCATTTGATCTCTTACTAGTATGCAAATAATGCATATAGTACATGCTTCATAGGATCATGCATGAAAGCATCTAGGCCCCTAATTGGGTTTCGATGATTAATGACAATACGTGATTACTGTGACTAACGTGTATTTTACAGAGACAATTAAGTTAGGTCATGATAATAGAGATCGATTGAGCTATCATGGTGGTCATGCCCCTACGATGGAAATCGTTTCGGTTTTCAAAGGATGGACGACAAGGTTAAGGATGGACTAGTTCTAAGTGTCGATTGGAGTTGAAGAGACACTTAGAGTAGTTTAGGACTTTGTTTTTCCTTTGGCCATACTATTAAGGGGGGTATGGATGGGTAGCTTGACCTAGGTGAGTCTAGTGGGTTAGGTGTGGTGCACACTTGCTAAATCTAGCACTAGGTAGCTCCTAAAAAGCCCTTAGATCCATTGGAGCAAACTTCATTCACGTATGATTGAGAGTTGGAAGTGAATGGAGGGTGAAATACTGATTGGACGCTGGTTCTGGTGTGACCAGACGTTGGCATAGAGTCCGGTCGGTTCATTTGATTAAGGTGATTTCATCTGGTGCGACTGGACGCTGGGTGCCAGCGTCCGGTCAACTCCAGTAAGGTTCTAGAGAAGGAAAATTATGACCGAATGCATCCGGTCAGTGCTGACCGGACGCTATCCAGCGTACGATCACAACTTAAACACTGGATTTTGGGGAGAACTGACTGGAGCATCCGGTCAACATGACCGGAGCGTTTGGTCACCCCACAAAGGCACATAACGGTTTGTTTTGAACACAGGTGTATAAATACTTCCTCCATTCATGTGAAGGGGTACTTTTGCTCATTTCAACAGCTGAGAAACACCTTTGAGAGTGCCAAGAAGAGCAAAGTCCTAGTGAGGTGATTGAGATTTGAGAATCCCAAAGAGAGCCCTCATTAGTAAAAGCAAGAGTAGCAAAGTGTGCATCCACCCTTCTCATTAGGCTTGTTGTGGTCAAGTGAGAGTTCATGCTTGTTACTCTTGGTGATCGCCATCACCTAGACAGCTTGGTGGTGATTGGGAGCTTGGTGATCATCCGACAGAGCTTGTGGATGACCCAACTCAAGTTGTGAGCGGTTGTTGGTGATTCACCGCGACAGAGTGTTAAAGAATCAACTCGTAGAGAGCACTTGATCCTTACGCGGATCAAGGGGGAGCTACACCCTTGCGTGGGTGCTCTAATGAGGACTAGTGGGGAGTGGCGACTCTTCGATACCTTGGTAAAACATCGTCGCATTCTTCCTTCTCTCTTTACTTTGAGCATTTACTTTGAGCAATTCAATTCTTGTTATTTACATTCATAGAATTACCATGCTAGAGTAGGATTGGAACATAGGTTGCTAAACTTTTGTGCGGTAGATCAATAGAAACACTTTCTAGGCATAAGGGGTTAATTGGGCTAACCATATGACTTAATTATTGCAAAGAAAATTAAAATTAGCCCAATTCACCCCCCCTCTTAGGCATCTTGATCCTTTCAATTGGTATCGAAGCCTCATGCTCACGTATTTAGGCTTAACTGCCTAGAGAAAGATGTCTCATGGGGATGGTCCTCCTCCAATCTTTGAGGGGGATGATTTTCCATATTAGAAAATCCGCATGGAGGCGTATTTAGAAGCTCTAGATGTTGAAATACTTAGAGCCGCCTCACAAGGTTTCTCAAAATCTCGGGATGCCACGCACCTACAAGGCGATGAGGTGAATTACAAAAAATGGAATGCAAATGCTCGAAACACCATCTTTAGAGGCCTTTGCAAAGATGTGTTTAATCGCATACAGAACCACAAGGATGCCCATACACTATGGTCAGACGTTTGTGCGCTCCATGAGGGAACAAAGAGTGAGCATGAGGAACGCTATCATCTCGTCATGAAAAAGCTTAACTCTTTTGAGACGCTTCCTAAAGAATGTGCTAATGAGATGTACTCCCATTTGAATGTTCTTGTAGACGAAGTCAATGGGCTTGGACTCACTCAAATGCAACCATCCAATGTTGTAAGAAAAATCTTGAGTGTCCGCCCCATTGACAAATATGGGCATATTGTGACCGTGCTTCATCAAGATGATCTTTCCACCGCTACACCAACATAAATCTTAGGAAAGATCAATGCTCATGAGATGTACATGCACATCACACCTCAAGATGGCTCATTCTCTACAAAGAAGAAAGAAAAAGACTTAGCATTCAAAGCTAGCCAAGAGAAGGGCAAAGCAAGGATTGAGTATGAGAGCTCAAGTGATGATGAAGTTGATGATGCAAGTCTTGCTCTCATGGTGAGAAGAACCGCCAAGATGCTAAACAAGCTCAACAAGAGTGGCATCAAGTTTGATGGCAAGAAAAAGAAGTTCTTCACTAGCTCTAGAAGGAAGCCAATCTCAGAGATGGATTGCTACAATTGTGGGGAACTTGGTCAACTAGCACACCAATGCACAAAGCCCAAGAAAGACAAGTACAAGAACAAGTACAAGGGCAAGAAAGATGACTCAAGTAATGAAGAAGAAGATGAGAAGAAGAAAAACAAGCCATACAAGAAGAAGGATGGCAAGAAGAAGGACTTCCACAAAAAGAAGAAGAATGGGAAGGCATACATCATCAGTGATTGGCTCATGGACATTAATTCATCTAGTTGCTCATTCGATGATGATAGTGATAATGAGAAGGTGGCCGCCATTGTGATTGACTCTTCATCATCTTCACCGACACCACCGCCATCATCCTCTACACACCTATGCCTTATGGCCAAGGGTGAACGCAAGGTATCAAATGATGATGATAGTAGTGGTAATGAACATGCTAGCAATGATGATAGCGATAGTGATGATGATAAATATGAATCACCTTCTTATGATGATTTTGTTACATTGCTAAATCAATACACTAAGATCATTAGAAAGACTAGAGCTAAAAATGACAAGCTAGAAGCTAAAAATGATTCTCTTTTAGCTAAATGTGATGTAGCCAAAAAGGCTAGTGTTGAGCTTAGAGAAGCAAATGATGCTATGTCATCTAACTCAAGAAGCTCAAATCTTCTAAGAAAGAGCTTAAAGATAAACATAATAAACTTGAGAGGATACACAATGAGCTCATCACTAGCCACAACATGCTAAAAGATGAATATACTACTCTTAAGATTAATCCTGATAATCTTGTCATTGCTCAAGAATATTTATCCAATGAGCCACATGATGCTACTAACAATGGTGTTAAGATTGATATAGCTACATCATGTGATGATTTGATCATTGAGAGCATTGAGCAAAGTTCTAGTAGCAAGGGCAAGCAAGTGGTTGAGACCAAAGATTATGATAAGTTTGTCAAGCTTAAGAATGACAATGAAAAGATCAAGAAAGGTCTTGAAGAAATCAAAACCCACAACATTATTGTGCTAGAAATTCTTGATCATGATGGTGATTTGATTCTTGAGAATGAGAAGCTAAAAGAAGAGAACAAGAAGCTCAAGGAAGAGAAAAATAATGATGCTCTCAAGGAAGAGAACAAGAAGCTCAAGTTGGAGAAAGAGCACCTCAAGATTGGATTGAGCAAGTTCACAAGAGGCAAGCATCTTTAAGGTGAGCTACTAATGAACACCGTCATGAAGATGAATAGAAGCAGCATTGGGTACATGGCAAATAAAGAGAAGAAGGCTCAAGCTCAACAACAACAACAAAAGCCAAAGCCAAAGAAGTGTTTTGAGTGTGGACAAGAAGGCCACTTTGCCCATGAGTGCCAAACTCCACCACCATAACCCTTGCCCAAGTATGCTAGACATTTTGCTTTCAATGCTCATTGCATGCTGAGAAAGGACTCTAGTGAGAAGATGAAAGTCATGTTCTTAGTACCTCCCAACAAGAATAGGCCTAAGAAAATTTAGGTAGCAAAGTCACTTGTTGAGAAGGTAAAGGGCCCTCAACAAGTTTGGGTTCCTAAAGCTTGATCTCTTGTGTGTAGGTGAACTATAAGACCGGTGGAAGTCATTGGGTTATTGATAGTGGTTGCACACAACATATGACCGGTGATCCTCGTATGTTCACCTCACTAGATGAAGAAGTAGATGGACAAGAAGGAATCACATTTGGAGATAATTCAAAGGGCAATGTTAAAGGATTGGGCAAAGTGGTAATATCAAATGATCATTCAATCTCAAATATGCTATATGTTGCTTCATTGAGCTTCAACTTGCTATCCGTTGGACAATTGTGTGATCTTGGCTTCCAATACTTGTTTACCGAGAAAGAAGTTGTTGTATATAAGAAGGATGATGATCAAGTGATATTCAAAGGATTTAGATACAACAACCTATATCTAGTGGACTTCACCTCTGAAGATGCTAATTTAAAGACTTGCCTATTCACCAAAACAACACTTGGGTGGCTATGGCATAGAAGACTTGCTCATGTTGGGATGAGCTCACTCAAGAAGCTAATGAAGAATGATTTGGTCAGAGGGTTGAAGGATGCGAAGTTTGAGAAGGACAAGCTTTGTAGTGCATGTCAAGTCGGCAAGCAAGTTGCAAATACTCATCCTACAAAATCTTTCATGTCAACCACATGAGTGCTAGAACTCCTTCACATGAACTTATTTGGACCAACAACATACAAGAGTTTGGGAGGAAATCTTTATTGTCTTGTGATTATTGATGACTATTCAAGATACACATGGGTATTCTTCCTTTATGACAAATCCAAAGTTGCATCATGCTTCAAGAAGTTTGCCAAGAGAGCACAAAATGAGTTTGAAGTAAAGCTCAAGAAGATTAGAAGTGACAACGGTAAAGAATTTGACAACACAAACATAGAAGCCTATTGTGATGAAGTTGGGATCAAGCATGAGGTCTCCACAACATATACTCCTCAACAAAATGGTATAGTTGAGAGAAAGAACCAGACATTCATCACACTAGTAAGAATAATGCTTGATAAGTACAACACTCCCGAAGCTATATGGGCAGAAGCTATCAACACCGCATGCTATGCATCCAACCGCCTATTCCTTCAAAAGTTTCTTGACAAGACTCCTTTTGAGTTGCTCAATGGGAAGAAGCCAGGCGTCTCTTTCTTTAGGGTGTTTGGTTGCAAATGCTACATCTACAAGAAGCGGCAACACCTAGGGAAGTTTCAAAGATATTGTGATATTGGTTTTCTTGTTGGTTACTCATCAAAGTCCAAAGCATATAGAGTATTTAATCATGCCACTGGCTTGGTTGAAGAAACATATGATGTAAAATTTTATGAATCTAATGGCTCACAAGGAGCACATGAGAATCTTGATGATGTAGGTGATGAACCATTGAGGGAGGCTATGAAGAATATTCTGGTTGGAGAAATCAAGCCTAATGATGATGAAGATAATGTATAAGTGATCAATCCACCTTCTTCATCAAATGTGCCACAAGATGGTGATAAAGATGGGAGAGTAAAAAATGAAGACACTCGTGTCTCCCATGAGCAAATGGTGACACAAACACATGATGTTGATGCTCTACAACCTCCCCCTCAAGTGGTTGATAGAAGAAATACACCTCTACTACAAGCTCATCCATAAGATCTCATCATAGGGAGTCCATCAAAGGGAGTAATGACTCGCTCTCAAAAGCTTTCTTTATTTATTGAACATCACTCTTTTGTCTCTTGCTTTGAGCCTACTAAGGTAGAAGAAGCTCTTCAAGATCCAGATTGGATCAATGCCATGCATGAAGAGTTGAACAACTTCACCTACAATGAAGTTTGGACTCTTGAAGAGCGATCAAAAGGTGCAAGAGTCATTGGAACAAAGTGGGTGTTCCGCAACAAGCAAGATGATCAAGGCATTATTGTAAGGAACAAGGCAAGACTAGTTGCAAAAGAGTTCTCTCAAGTGGAAGGTTTGGATTTTGGAGAGACCTTTGCACCGGTTGCAAGACTAGAAGCCATTCATATCCTCCTTGCATATGCATCACATCATAAAATAAAACTATATCAAATGGATGTAAAAAGTGCATTTTAAAATGGCTTTATAAATGAACTAGTCTATGTTGATCAACCTCCCGGGTTTGAAGACCCTAGATATCCTAATCATGTTTATAGGTTGTCCAAGGTGTTATATGGGCTTAAGCAAGCTCCAAGAGCTTGGTATGAGCGCCTTCGGGACTTCCTCATTGAGAAGGGCTTCACCATTGGGAAGGTCAACACCACACTATTCACTAAGAAGCTTGATGGACATATCTTCATTTGTCAAGTGTATGTTGATGATATCATCTTTGGATCATCAAATGAAGATTCTTGCAAAGAGTTTGGTGAATTGATGTTGAAAGAGTTCGAGATGTCAATGATTGGTGAGCTTACAGTCTTTCTTGGTTTTCAAGTCAAGCAAATGAGAGAAGGGATTTTCATCTCTCAAGAGAAATATACAAATGATCTTCTCAAGAGATTCAAGATGGATGAATGTAAGCCAATTAAGACACCAATGCCAACAAATGGATATCTCGACCTAGATAAGGGAGGTAACACGGTTCATCAAACTCTCTACCGCTCTATGATTGGTAGCTTATTATATTTAACTGCATCTAGACCCGACATCATGTTTAGTATGTATATGTGTGCTAGATTTCAAGCTAACCCTAAGGAAACTCATTTGATTGTCGTTAAAAAAATCCTTAGGTTTCTTAAGCACACACCAAGCATTAGCCTTTGGTATCCCAAAAGAGCTATATTTGAATTAGTTGGCTATTCCAATTTGGTTTATGCTGGTTGCAAAGTTGATAGAAAAAGCACATCCAGAGGATGCCATTTGCTTGGTAGATCACTTGTGTCTTGGTCCTCCAAGAAATAAAATAGTGTGGCTTTGTCTACCACCGAAGCGGAATATATTGCCGTGGGTGTTTGTTGTGCATAAACACTTTATATGAAACAAACTTTGCTAGACTATGGTGTAGTTCTAGAAAAAGTACCTATTTTGTGCGACAATGAAAGTGCGGTAAAACTTACAAATAATCCGGTTCAACACACTCACACCAAGCACATAGATATCTGCCATCACTTTCTTAGAGATCATGTTGCAAAGAATGATATTTCATTAGAAGGTGTAAGGACCAAGGATCAATTGGCGGATATCTTCACTAAACCGCTAGATGAGGTGACTTTTTGTCGATTACAGAATGAGCTCAATGTTCTTGATTTTAGCAACTTCACTAAAAAATGAGCTTGTGTTGTCCCTTGCATTGCATTGTAATATACAACATGTTTAATCTTTGGTAATGCATATAGGGCTTGTCTAACATGGTTAAGATAACCACCAAAAAGTGAGTAAAGAATCTTAACCTTGGATCTAACTTGACAAGCAACTATATTTACTTTCAAGCATTGCATTGCATATGCATGAATGTTGCTTTGTCGTTTCTCTTCAATCACTCTTTTATTGCCTATTTTCTTAAAAAGAATTATAGCCTAAGGCAAAATATTTTGAAAAATTTGAGGATTTGAGAGAGGTCACTCACATCAGTCCCAATTGGTGTTTATTTGGATCTTATTAAAGTTGGGACTTGATTGGGAACAGGCAGCACGAAGGACTTTGAAGATTTGCTAGAAAAAGAGTGATCGGACGCTGCACCGGACTCTAAAGTCCAGCGTCCGGTCAGTTCATAGGAGGTGAACCTGCTGCGATGTAGTGACCAGACTCTGCTGATCAGCGTACGGTCAGATGGTGGTTGTCGTAGAACCGACCAATTTATAAGAGTACAAGTATAATGGCAACCCACAAGCGGTCGCACTGTCATACTTGAACCCATATAAACCCGGTAGTCCGTCGAGTACAACGACAGGTCTTGATAAATGATTTACAACAACCAAGACCGTACATGATTCAACATACATGCCACATATTACATAAAGTTCACAGATACCTTTCATCATCAGAGTACGAATAAAAGTTATTACAAACCGAGTTTGATAGATAAAGCGGAAGCAATTAAGTTCGAAAATAAAGTTTCCAACATAGTTGATACAGTGCCAAGTAGGATCACGGTCCACAAAAGCAAGGATAGGGATTAATAAAGAAGCCTGCCCAAGGCTTACTCTTCATCCACGGCGAACATGGCGCTCATGGTAGAGTTATCACTATTCTGCCCTTCTGCTGCACCAATCTCTAAAGATCTTCCTCTTGCCTATTGCCATGAGTCAGTGGAGGGGTTGCCCCTTGGAAAGACTCCAACCAAAGCAGCGGCCAGCTCCTGAGGAAAACAATCCATGATATCCCTCAGGATCCCAAAGGCTGCCCTGCCAGCTGCTTCTTCAGCAGTCCTGCCAGTTGACTCATAACACCAACCTGTCCACTCAGAACCATCACCTTATGAACGAACAACAGCCTCCACAGTAACTAAGAGACCTTCCCCCAACTGCTCATTCGCCCAGAAGTAGCGGGGTTCTATTCCGTCAGGATAGCCTACATAGCTGAGCACTCTTCACAAGAGTGTTGGCATCCCAAACTCTCCAAGAAACGTGTGACGTTGATGGGTACGTGGAGCAAGCTGATGGCTGGGAGCTCTGCCTCCGGTGGACTTGCGAGCGGTCTGCTTTGTGCATGCCATCTGCACCATTAACATATACCACTTGGTGAGACAATGCCATAATGGATAAGAGTTACATAACCGAGTAAGAATTTTATAAGGGGAGGAACAATTTAATTATGTGAATGGTAATTATCATGATGCATGCTTGTTCCGTATGTCCTCACAAACTTAGGAAAAATTTGTTTCTAACGGTAGACACGGTGGCATACATTCGTTCTCTCATATATAGCGTAACTAGTCGAGCTACACGTTTCGTTGTTAGTGTACCTACATAAAATTCCATTTCAGCCCTAAACCCATAATGAAATATGCAGAATGTAATTGTAAATACTTCCATATATGTATACCCATACATATACTTCCGTATCAATCTACCCAACAATAATTTAAACCCACAATTAAATACGTACCATATACACATGCAAGCATGCATACATAGCCATACCAAAGCTAACTCTCCTCGGCCGCACGCTCACATCTTGCGGTCATACACTCATCATCTTACCTTGGCGTAGAGGCATTTGATCCATACATTACCACTCAAGTGAATGACATCCATACAATAGCACGTCGTATGGACGACGAAGTAAAAACCACCATATTAGTACTTAAATAGCCACCTAATAGTCCTTAATTTGGGCATAAGGAAAGTGATCATTAGCACACTTTAGATTTCAAAGACCTATTAATATAACTATTAGTTGCTAGAGAAGGGTTTTTTGGAAAACAAAAACTTTTATTTTAAATACACATGTGACAATTAACGTTGAATCTTGCTCTGATACCAGCTGTCGCAGAACCGACCAATTTATAAGAGTACAAGTACAATGTCAGCCCGCAAGCGGTCGCACTGTCATACTTGAACCCATATAAACCCAGTAGTCCGTCGAGTACCACGACGGGTCTCGATAAACGATTTACAACAACCAAGACCGTACATGATTTAACATACATGCCACATATTACCTAAAGTTCACAGATACCTTTCATCATCAGAGTACATATAAAAGTTATTACAAACCAAGTTTGATAGATAAAGCGGAAGCAATTAAGTTTGAAAATAAAGTTTCCAACATAGTTGATACAGTGCCAAGTAGGATCACGGTCCACCAAAGCAAGGATAGGGATTAATAAAGAAGCCTGCCCAAGGCTTACTCTTCATCCACGGTGGGATAGAAGCAACTCTTGCAATAACCATGATACACAGTGCCATCTACAACAATGGGAAATAAAACCCTAAGTACGAGAAGGTACTCAGCTAGACTTACCCATCATGAACCAGAAATAAAATGACTCCAAGGATTATGCAAGGCTATATAAGTGGACGTAACTTGACAATATTTTGCATAAAGGCAATTGACTCATTGTATAATTACGATTCCTTTATTAAGTTAATTATAACTATCCATTTCTAGATTAGCAACTATCCTGTGCCAAACATGTGGTATATCAATTTAAAAGCATACAATAGTAACCATAGCAGGTATTGTAATTCTATATTCATCCGAACCATCATGTTCCATAACATAGTTACTACGATGTTGGGACTAGCCAAGTTTCTCACTATCTAGGAGAGACGGCGATTCAAATCGATTTCAACCAGCTGGGAATTTATTCCTAACACAAACCCAGGTCTACCAGCCACGATAGCCTTAGGTCACCTTTGGTACAACACAGGTACACATTTCGCGGGTCCGTACCACACCACACAATCTGGAACACCAGATGCCAGGGCGTTCAGGCCTAGCCAGCCCTTGAGCTCAGTCTGATCGTTCCCCGAAAGGAGCGCACAACAGAACGGGTCCCGGCCTGAGTTGAATTACTCGGCTTCGCGGTCGGAATGAGTTATCCGACCAGCTAAGTGAGAGGCATGCGTTCAATCTTGTCAGAAGCGCCAACAACGGTACGGTCCTTAATCGACACAGACGGGGATAGATCCACACCCAAGACCTCCATGTCTTGTTGCTTCTCTATTGACATCCTGCCCGGTCTTGATTTTCTTTTACCCCATGGTTCTGTTCCACGATAGCAAATATAGCCAACCGTGCTCCGGTATCCACCTATATCTCGCAGGTGATAGGACATCACCCGACTTCTACCGGTCTAAGCATGGCTAAGCATATATTCGATCCTGGACCTATACCGGTTAAATGTGTAATATCTGGACAAGCAATGTACATGCACCAAGTGGTTCCATTCAACTCTTATAACCTAATGCATCAATCATAAGTACTTAAGTAAACTTTTGTAAAATACTGGGAGACTTAAAATGCTCCAGGGCTTGCCTCGTAGAAAGGAAGTGGGGCGGTGGTCAGGACACTCCGGAAGCTCTTCAGGATTCTGCTCCACGCCTTCGGGAGCTACGGCTTGCGGATTCTCCTACTGGTCCCCTTCCTCTGCTTCTTCGAATTCCAGCAACGTTATCTCTTCCTCCGATCCTAGATGCATGAATATGGCATAAGTATTACAAATGCATATATGTTAACAAGTGCATCATATTTATTGAGTAGGTGCATATCTCTTCTCGATTATTTAATTACTACTTCCACAATGCATCTACTATATCACAAAACAGCAGCTATTTGTTTCACTCATAACTGGAGTTCTACTAATCCAAATGTAGTGATCCTGGACTTTCTGGAAAGCTTATCAAATTATCTACAGCTTTGTTATTAACCATTTTTACAGCAAACATCATCCCTATCATGCAACTTATCAAACTACAGAATCTGTCCGGAATCCTTTTAAATTTGCATTTTAAAGCAACGATACTTCTACTTCATGTAATCACTCAAAATTTGACAACATAAAGTCTACCAATAGTTTAAGCATACCAAATACATTTAAGATAATATAATGGTGAAGCCCAAACTATTTATTTAAATGCCTTCATTATTTTACTTAGATATTTAGGTTAAATAATAAACATATACCAGATGTACTTCATAAATTCTCAAACATTTACAGTGCCTTACTAATGCTATCAAATGACAACTATAAAAGTTTCATGCCATTTTATTCAATAAAACACTCTATACAAAAATGACAAGACAAAAAGGCTTACAATAGCAAAAATAGAAAACCCTAGTGAAAAGTGTCAAGCAATAGATTTCCTATTTTTCTTAGCATCCTTTTTGTACTAGGATTACCCCCAACAAATTTCAGGACTTTTGGATTCATAAATAATTTATGAAAATTCATGCAAGGATTAACTATTTATAAAAGAAAAATCTATAACTACAAATCTACACATGCACTGATCCTAAAATTTTTACCAAAGTTCATAAATGACAAGAATAGCTTACCACAAAAATTTCATAATTTTTGGAGCAAATGAACTCTAGATATAAAATAAAAAAATTTGCATGCATTCAAAAACATCTTTCAAATCTCTATTTAAATCTCCTAAAATTTCTACTGTAAATGTCAGGAATATATTTTTCCTAAATACTACACTTCCTAAGGAACACTACACAATTTATTTCCCAATTTTTGAAGCTACCAAACTGAAGATATAAAAATCACAAAACAAATCAAAATCTGGAATATTTGAACTGGCTTTAGAATAAAGGGTCGCTGACAGCAGGGACCCACGCGTCAGTTGGACCCACGCGTCAGCGACGTGAAAACAGAGCAGTGGCGCTTGCGCAAGCTTGCGCGGCCACGGCTCGTCGACGGCGAGTTCGCCGGTGATGAGGTCTTCACCGAGTGACCTACGTGACCTAGCGCACCGGTTGAGCTACTCGGTGGGACCTCTCGTCGGGGCTATGCATGGCGGCGGCGCTCATGGTGGAGCGGTGGCACTGGACAACGGCGGCATGCTGGAGGAGGCTATGGCGGCTCAAACAAATGCTACGCCGAGCATCATGGAGCTATGGCGGACCTAGCTAGCGCCCTATCATGGCCTGGGGTGGACGGTGGCGACGTGGCCACGGTGACGGGGCTAGCGGCGGAGCTCCGGCGAGGCGCTGCACGGCGCGATGGCTTACCAAGCGCGGTCAGCGAGCGCGGTTAGAGGCAGTGAGTCACGGGGGCTCTGGTGGAGGCGTTGCAGGGGTGGAGAAACAACGAGGGCGAGCTGGCGTTGGCTATGGCGACGGCGGAGGCTCTCGGTGCTGCGGAAGCTTGGCAGCTGCGTGCAAGGACGAAGGAGGAGCCGAGGAAATGAAAAATGGGGCGCGGGATGGGTCGGGCGAGCGCTGGTGGTGTTAAAGCTGCGCTCTGGCTCGTCTCTGCCACATGGGGCAGAACGCCAGCGACGCGTGGCCAGTTCCCGCACCACGCGGCGGCCAGCGCCTGATGGTGGTCGGCCACTGAATCAACCGATTCAGTCGGTTCAGAACCCGAATGGGACGCCTGACAACCGGTTTTCCCATCCATTTAACCGCTAATCCATGGAGTATTAGCGCACACCGTCTAAACCAAAATTGTAGCTCATCGTACCAGCTTCCATTCTTGTTCAAAGAGCTCATGCCAATTCCCAACCGAACTCGAGTTATATCGTCCCAAAGGTCAGCTGTCAGCACGGTTAGGGTACAAGACTTAGAAAAAATTTCTTAAGTGTTGAAATCTTAATTTTGCTGATTTTTGTGGGACCAATTCAAGCATGTTAGAAGCTAAATCAATCAATGACCCAAAAATAAAAGTTGTTCCTTATGTCAAATACTACAACTTTGCTTTAGTGATCTCCTCCATGCAAGGTCTCTAACACCTAGTTCAAAATTGGTCAAACATGTCATAATTAAATGATGATACACATCAAAGCATGGCTTAATGACCTATTTACCCCTAACCATGAATATCAAAGTGGTTCATAATGATACTCTAAACATGTTTAAGCCATTTGCAAGGTCATTCAATCATTTCATGTAGTAGTCACTCATAGGGCTAGCTAGTGTAATCACATGAAGCTTAAGTGTTGGTTCATGAAATGTGACCATTAACAAAGTCCTATTTGCTTAACCTAGGTGTTGCTATATGTTTGTGTGACTCACATCCACCAAGTACATGTGTCCACTCATGATCATATGCATAGATACATGGAGACATGAAATAACGAGAAAAATTGCATATGTTTAAGAAACATGCGATAACAAGCAAACGTTGCAGATGTTTCAATCCAATGTTTCAGTTGTAAATGCTTGTTTATGAATGCTTGATGATCATGCTCATGTTATGCAAGGCTAACACCCGAGGTGTTACAGCCCCTCCCCCTTATAAAAATCTCGTCCCGAGATTTGCAAGACCTACCATTCTTAGAAAAAGGCAGGATAAACTTCTCGTAAATAATCTTCTCTCTCCCATGTAGCATCTTGTTCACTATGATTGTTCCACACCACCTTATAGAACTTAATAACCTTACTCTGTGTTACTCTCTCCATCTCCTCTAATACTCGAATTGGCTTTTCTTTATAGGTCAAATCCGATTGAAGCTGCACGTTGGTGGGTGCAATAGCTTCCTCAGGTACTCGAAGACATTTCTTCAACTGAGAAACATGGAACACATCAAATATTACACTCATTTCTGGTGGAAGCTGTAACTTATATGCAACATTTCCTTTTTGTTCCAAAATTTTGTATGGCCCTACATATCTTGGTGAAAGCTTCTTTTTCATCCCAAATCTCTTCACACCTTTCATGGGTGATACTCTCAAGTATATATGGTCACCCACTTCAAAAGTCAGTGGTCTTCTTCTTCTATCGGCATAACTCTTTTGTCTTGATTGAGCTGCCTTCATATGTTGTTGGATGATACGTACTTGCTCTTCGGCTTCATTGACAAAGTCAATACCAAAGTATCTCCTTTCACCGGGCTCAATCCAATTCAATGGAGTTCTACATTTTCTGCCATACAAGGCTTCAAATGGAGCCATCTTGATACTCGCTTGATAACTGTTGTTATAGGAGAATTTAGCTAAAGGTAACCATTTCTCCCATGAACCCTTTGAAGATATAACACAAGCTCTAAGTAAATCTTCTAGGATTTGGTTCACTCGCTCTGTCTGTCCTGAAGTTTGCGGATGGTATGCCAAACTTCTGATTAGCTTGGTTCCCAAAGCCTGGTGTAAGTGCTCCCAGAAATGAGCTATGAACTGTGGTCCTCGATCTGAGATTATAGTCCTGGGTACTCCATGCAGTCTCATGATCTGGGAAACATATATCTCAGCGTATTTTCCAACTATATACCGTGTGTTCATGGGTATAAAGTGTGCTGACTTGGTGAGACGATCAACAATAACCCATATTGAATCATGACCTTATGGCGTCATTGGAAGGCCTATGATAAAGTCCATGTTGATTTCCTCCCATTTCCATCCTAGAATAGGCAACGGCTAAAGTAGTTCAGCAGATTTCATATGGACACCTTTTACTCTACTGCAGTTATCACACCTAGCAACATAGGCTGCGATCTCTTTCTTCATCTTAGTCCACCAAAAACGGGTTTTCAAATCTTGATACATCTTACTACTACCTGGATGGATGGACAATTTGGACGAGTGAGCTTCATCTAAAATTTGATTCCTTAGCTCATGGTCTTTTGGTACCATAAGTCGGTCCTCAAACCATAATACACCTCTTTCGTCCAATCTAAAATGTTTGGTTTCTTGCTCTTGCATTTTTCTCTTGATGTGACTTATTCCTACATCTGTCTGCTATAGCTCTATGATTTTGCTCTCAAGTGAACAACTGATCGTGATATTGTGTAGTACAGCAGGATGTAACAAGTTGAATCCATCTTCCAACAATGCTTCCACAGGGTTGCAATGGGACTTCTGACTAAGTGCATCAGCTACTACATTAGCTTTATCCGGATGGTAATGCACTTCTAAATTATAGTCCTTAATTAGCTCTAACCATCTTCTTTATCTCATGTTTAGCTCTGGTTGGGTAAAGATATACTTGAGACTTTTGTGGTTAGTATATATATGACATACGTTGCCTAGCAAATAATGTCTCCATATCTTTAATGCATGAACAACTGCTGCAAGTTCTAAATCATGTGTAGGGTAGTTGACTTCATGTTTTCTCAATTGCCGAGAAGCATATGCAATAACTCTTCCTTCTTGCATAAGCACACATCCCAAACCTATTCCCGATGCATCACAAAATACATCAAAAGGCTTTTCAATGTCTGGTTGTGCCAGCACAGGTGCTGTAGTCAACAAAGTTCTGAGGGTGTGAAAAGTTGTTTCACATTCTGGTGTCCAATTGTACTTCTCATCCTTCTAAAGTAGTCTGGTCATAGGCTTAGCTATCTTTGAGAAATCTAGAATGAAACGACGATAATATCCTGCTAACCCTAGAAAACTCCGAACTTCATGAACCAAAGTTGGGGCTTTCCAATCCAGGACCTCTTGTACTTTTGATGGGTCTACAGAGATTCCATCTCTTGATAAAATGTGACCTAAGAAAGGTACTTTGCTCAACCAAAATTCACATTTGCTAAACTTGGCATATAGCTTATGCTCCCTCAATCTGGATAGGACAATCCTCAGATGCTCTTCATGATCTGACTCATTTTCTGAATAAATCAATATATCATCGATAAACATGACCACGAACTTGTCGAGTTCGGGCATGAATACCGAGTTCATCAGGTACATAAAGTAGGCTGGAGCATTTGTTAGTCCGAAAGACATAACCAAATACTCGTATAAGCCATACCTAGTAGAGAAAGCAGTTTTAAGTATATCCTCTGGTCTGATCTTTATCTGATGGTAACCTAATCTCAAGTCAATTTTAGAGAATACCTTTGCCTTCGCTAGCTGATCGAACAAGATGTCGATGCGGGGCAATGGATATTTGTTCTTGATGGTCACAACATTGAGTGGTCTATAATCTACACACATTCTCAGTGACTTGTCCTTCTTTTTCACAAACAAAGCTGGACATCCCCATGGAGATGAGCTAGGTTGAATAAGACCCTTGTCCAATAGATCTTGCAATTGAACCTTAAGTTCCGCTAACTCATTGGGTGGCATTCTATAGGGCCTTCTGGATATGGGTGCCGTACCTAGCACTAATTCAATCTTAAATTCCACCTCCCTATTAGGTGGTAAGCCTGGTAATTCCTCTGGAAATACATCCAGAAACTCACAAACCACTGGGATATCACATATTGTGGTGGTTTGGATAGCGCAAGCTAAATGTTGGAGTTCAAAATTGTGGGAGAGTGGTACTAGAAAAACATTCCCTCCCGTGGGTTCCCTCAACATAATAGTGCGGGTGCTAGTGTCAATAAGAACACCATGATCCTTCATCCAATTCATGCCTAAGATTACACTTATCGATAACCCGGGCAATATTATCAAATCCGTTGTGTACTCCCTCCCTTGTATAGAGATAAGTACATTTTGACTATCTTTTTGGTAGTAACAGTACCCCCTACTGAACTTATGTTATAACCCCCTTTACTTACTTCAATTATTTCTTGACCATGTCTAGATGCAAATGCTTGACTCATAAATGAATGAGAAGCTCCCGAATCAAATAAAACAACAGCGGGATGCTTGTTGACGAGAAACATACCAGCTGTGACAACTTCTCCAGTGGGCACTTCCTCAACAGTGGTATAATGCACGTATCCCGGACGTGCCCTTGTGTTTGCCTGCCTCTAATTGTTCTGATTTGGGTTGCCATTCTTCTTGGGGTGGGGGCATTCCTTGGACCAATGACCCAGTTGGTTGCAGTTGAAACATGGCTGATTACTCCTCGGTCCAGTGGAGCTTCCTTGACTGCTAGTTCCTTCTAGTAAGGCAATAGTGAACGCCTTATGAAATGGTTTCTATGGCCTGTTATTCTGAGCTTTAGGTGGTGGAGGCCTAAACTTGGGTGCAGGTGGATGGAATTGTGGCCTAGCTGTGATAGGCGCTTTCGACTAGGAAGATCTGGAGGCACCTGCCTCATATGCCCTCTTGCGACCCTTAGCAACGGCATGCATGTTGTTGTGGTTTTCTTGGGTCAAGGCATCACTAATAAACTCATTGTACATGGCACACCTAGAATTTGCCATGGTCTTCATCAGTTTGGTACCCAGACCTCGCTTGAAACTCTCTATCTTTTTCTCTTCAGTATCCACAAAACCTAGAGCATATCTGGACAGGTTGTTGAATGCGTGCATATATTCTGTGAGAGTCTTTGTTCCTTGAGTGAGCCTCATAAATTCGGCGGCTTTCATGCGCATCAGGCCCGAGGGAATATGATGCCCCCTAAAAGCCAGCTTGAACTGTTCCCAGGTCACTCACGCGTTAGCGGGCAAAGATGACAGGAAATGTGTCCACCAGATCCCTGCTGGTCCTTGCAACTGATGAGAGGCATACTCAGCTTTCAGATGCTCTGTGACCCTTAGCAGATGAAATTTCTGCTCAATGGTATTTAGCCACTCGTCAGCCTACAGTGGTTCCTCAGCTACCTTAAAGACTAGAAACTCCTTGAATGTACTGTGCTGATTTGGCTTGGCCCCTGGTTGATGTGGGTGGCCATGAGTAGTGTTTTGCGCGATGAGGCGCAAAGCTTCCTCCATTGTCCTTTGGCTCCCCAGGAATTAGGTAAAGAACTCCTGAGCGGACGGCGATGGTGGGGGTGGCAAGTCATCATGGTTGCCATCCTGGCTGCCACTAGCTCTAGCATGGGTGCGCGTCATCTATGAAGTTGCAACAATAAGAAATTATTGGTTGATGTCAAGAGATTGTAGATGAATTATGTACTCATGCCAAACTGAAATTACTAGAGAAAATCCTCAAAATCACAATAAAAACAGAGGCATAACAATCCATTCTCGCAACATGGCATCCCCAATTTGACCACTTACCGCGCTCATAACGCATGCAAATTTAAATCGTGATCACCAACAAAGGACTGGAATTGCATTGATGTTCAACCAAATGTGCGATAGTCGTGCGATTAACAACATTACATGATAGTTGGATTACTACTACCAAATTCAAGCTATAGGTCCATTACATGAATAAAGGTGATACATTGGTCCTTCCACTAAGTACTAAGCGATCTAATGCTCATCATGATCACTATTGAGGTCAGACGTAGGATCATCTCCTTCCTCAAGCTCCACTTCTTCTTCTTCCTCGTCCTCCTCTAGATCCATCTCTGCGGCTCTAGGCGGAACATAAGGGTGGAGCTGATTATTCAGCAGATGAACCTCCTCATGTAGGTTGTCGTTGTATTCTTCCGCATTGTCCAGCTGCTGCTCCAGCTCAAACTATCGAGCTCTCAGAACATCTTCTCTGGACCAGGCTACATTCCTCTGGTGAGTTAACCGAGCCATCTCTACATTGAGCCTCTCAATCTTGATGTCGTGCTCCCTCTGAAGCTAACGTCGGTCCTCACGGGCATGACCAAGAGCACCAGACACACATCTGAGGCTACCTTCTACTCCATCTAACACCTTCATCACTGCAAACATGGGGTAAAAGAAAATCAAGACCGGGCGGGATGTCGATAGAGAAGCAACAAGACATGGAGGTCTTGGGTGTGGATCTATCCCCATCTGTGTTGATTAAGGACCGTACCGTTGTTGGCGCTTCTAACAAGATTGAACGCATGCCTCTTACTTAGCTGGCCAGATAACTCATTCCGACCACAAAGCCGAGTAATTCAACTCAGGCCAGGACCCATTCTATTGTGCGCTCCTTCCAGGGAACGATCAGACTGAGCCTAAGGGCAGGCTAGGCCTGAATGTCCTGGCATCTGGTGTTCTAGATTGTGTGGCGTGGTATGGACCCGTGAAATATGTACCTGAGTTGTACCAAAGGTGACCTAAGGCTATCATGGCTGGTAGACCTGGGTTTGTGTTAGGAATAAATTCCCAGCTGGTTGAAATTGATTCGAATCGCCGTCTCTCCCGGATAGTGAGAAACTTGGCTAGTCCCAACATCATAGTAACTGTGTTATGGAACATGATGGTTCAGATGAATATGGAATTACAATACCTGCTATGGTTACTATTGTATGCTTTTAAATTGATATACCACATGTTTGGCACAGGATAGTTGCTAATCTAGAAATGGATAGTTATAATTAACTTAATAAAGGAATCGTAATTATACAATGAGTCAATTGCCTTTATGCAAAATGTTGTCAAGTTATGTCCACTTATACAGCCTTGCATAATCCTTAGAGTCATTTTATTTCTGGTTCATGACGGGTAAGTCTAGCTGAGTACCTTCTCGTACTCAGGGTTTCATTTCCCATTGTTGCAGATGGCACTGTGTATCATGGTTATTGCAAGAGTTGCTTCTATCCCGCCGTGGATGAAGAGTAAGCCTTGGGCATGCTTCTTTATTAATCCCTATCCTTGCTTTCATGGACCGTGATCCTACTTGGCACTGTATCAACTATGTTGGAAACTTTATTTTCGAACTTAATTGCTTCTGCTTTATCTATCAAACTCGGTTTGTAATAACTTTTATTCGTACTCTGATGATGAAAGGTATCCATGAACTTTAGGAAATATGTGGCATGTATGTTGAATCATGTACGGTCTTGGTTGTTGTAAATCGTTTATCGAGACCCGTCGTGGTACTCGATGGACTATTGGGTTTATATGGGTTCAAGTATGACAGTGCGACCGCTTGCGGGCTGCCATTGTACTTGTACTCTTATAAATTGGTTGGTTCTGTGACAGCGGTTTAGCATCCAATCATACCAAGGCAATCAAGGCAGTGAGGACCAGACTCTGGCTACGTTCGGTCGGGGTTCACCGGACGCGTTTGGTCATGATTCCAAGGCTTTTGGACCTCTCTAGGATCAACCGAACTCTAGGTGGCAGCATCCGGTCGTTGCCATCGGAGCGTCCGGTCAGCAGAAAACATGCGGTTTCTGGACTCTTTCCTGTTTCCTTTTCTATTACATCATGGGGGCCACCATATAACCAAGATTGAGCCGCGACGTGACCTAATCCGCTCATGCCCACGTCGACATCGCCACCTCACCTCGAGCTTGCCATTGCCCATACCTATGCCCTAGCCACCGTAGGCTCCAGCGCCTGTGCTGCATAGCCTCACGCTGCCTTCCTGCGCTAGAGCCGCCCACACGCCACCAAGCCACACATCGCGCAGTACATGCCAGCACCGCCGTCGTGCCCGTGCTCTGCTCCAGTGCCACCGTCATGCCTTCACTAGAGCCATGCCACAGCACTAGCCGCCCGTAGCTCAATAGTGCCACCAAAGCCATCTCTTGCGCCTACTTCGCCGATCCAGTGCTCACTGCCTCACAGGAATCCCAACCCTAGCTGATCCGGTGGTTCCCCAATTCGTTCCTCTTCTCATTGTTTCACCAGTTCGTCAGGTAGCAAGCCCTCATTTCCAATTTCATATCTATTGCTTGCTGCTTAGGGTTTCATATCTCTAGATATATTGTAATTATTCATAAATCTGATCTATTCTAACATGTAGTGAGTCAGTGTTTCTGAGGTCTCATTGCTAGTTGTCAGTCAACTCGGGGCCAAGTTCGCGAGTACGCATCGAGGCCAAGCCTCAGAAGTGATAGTTGGCAGTTGATTCTTGTCAGGGCAGTTGTTCTTTTTAGCTTCATTAGATGGCTCATATCAAGAATGTCGAAGGTGGTCCTGGTGATGAGGATCCGAGACCCTCGCCTCGCCTGCCTACAGATACAAAAGGCAAGGCAATGAAGAAACTAGCGACGACGAAGTGCAAGTACCCTGATGCAGATACAGCTAGAGTAGTCGTAGTTGTAGAGGCCGCAGAGCGCATAGAGAGAGGAGGTGCATGGAGTGGTGTTGTTATTGCAGATCAGCTCTCTCCAGCTCAAAGGGCCGCTGTCTTGGAGGTTGAGCGTCGTCATGGTGATCCAGCTAGGATAGCCATGGTTGGAGGATGATGTGTTGCTATAGATGAGAGTCAGTCTCAGGGGGAGTCACAGCAGCAGCCATAGCCAGTAGAGCAGACTTAGGAGGGAGAGCAGGCCGAGGCGATAGAGCAGGCACCTTAGCCACATTTACGCCGCTCTGGTCATACCTATGCTCCAGTTACACCAAGGACAGAGACACAGAGGATGGGTTCTTGTCCATCTCCTAGACCACAGGGTCCGCCTCCAGTGACTCACTTGGATTTGAGGGCTGCCATGGCCAAGCAGGTGCAGCAGCTCAGATTTGTGAACTTTGAGTAGTGGTTCCCGCCGAGGAGGGATGACCGAGCTTCAGAGGGCTTCTACACACCACTGTAGGAAGATTTTTATAATGCATATCTTAACAATGGGGTAGTTTTTAGATCTCAGAGGGTGTGCAATATTAAGTCCATTGTAGCAGCAGCTGGAGAGCATATTCGCCCTTACCTATCTTACTTGACAGGGCTAACAGACTTACTCGGATGGATAGGCTTATATGTTCCATCTTAGGTCTGTGAGTTCTATGCTACACTCTAGATTGACCTACAGCATAGATTTATACACTTTGCATTCAGAGACAGAGATTATAGGCTGATGAGCTTTAGGGTCAGGGAGATTCTCAGGCTTCAGGAGCAGCCAGTCTGGCTACATGAGGTTTGCTATGGACAGATAGTGCCTCCCAGATGCCCTCATGGTGGTATGGTGCCCCTACAGATTTGGTCCGCCATTGCTTCACAGAGCCTTTCGACGAAAGGTCAAGCAGGACACCCAGTGATCTCACTCCTACAGCTAGAGTGCTGGATGCTATTATGAGGAGGACCCTGCTTCTTAGGATAGGGTATCGCGAGGGCTTGACTCGCATACAGTTATGGTTACTAAACTCTCTGATGTAGCAGATAGTGTTTGACATTTGGGATCTCCTTCTATCAGAGATGGAGGATACTATTATAGAGGGGTTTAGGGGTCATAGGCAACTATCATATGCTCACTGGATTACTTTCTTGATCCATAGGGCAGTTACTGTGAGGCCACCTGAGATGCTGGTAGAGTATAGTGGTGCTACTATAGAGTTTCCTACATACAACATGACTCAAATGATCTGCCATAGTGCAGTGAGGACACCTAGCTAGCCGCGCTGTCGTCCAGAGGTGCCTGAGACTACAGCCTAGCAAGATGAGACCATTAGGGGCATAGCAGCTATAGAGGAGGAGCAGTAGATGCTTAGCAGGAGGGGATGGTTGAGAGTGACCCCAGCGATAGCTCAGATGATGACTACCAGGATATCCCTTAGATGCCTCTTCGACGACATGACCATAAGGCTAGTAGCTCTAGTTCAGCTCCACCTGCACTGCAGATAGACCCCGCTCTACTTGCTATACTTGAGCGGATGAGGCACGATCAGGCTCACCAGGCTCAGGAGACCGCTGCTATATTTGCATAGTTTCAGACTCGGCATGATGAGTTACAGTGAGAGCAACAGGTGATCCAGCAGTAGCAGCAGGCTCTACAGTAGCAGTAGCATGCCATGCATCAGCAGCAGCTTCTCATGTAGTAGCAGCTACTTGGGTTTATGCAGCATGTTGTGATAGCTATTGGGGCTCCACCGCCACAGCCTTCACCCCAGCTTGGTTAGCCTGCCACCACTTCTATGACTCCAGCTTTCTAGCCTAGTGGGCTTCAGAGTTAGGGGCCGCCAGCACCACAGTTCCTTCACCTACAGAGTAGGTGTCCTAGTGGTTTACTTCGCTAGTGCCAGCCCCACAGTTCACACCTCTTCATACGGGCTTCACTTCGCCTCAGAGTTCATCAGTGCTCACCCCAGTCTCTAGGAGCCTTGGTGCTTCATTCAGTGAGTTGATAGGGCAGCCTACACCTCTAGAGCTACATGTCCCAGGTCCTTCCATAGTTGCACCTATTATCGAGACTACAGAGATGCTCCCATCTTTAGTTGCATCATCAGAGCAGGCAATGCTAGTTATAGATTCAACCCAGACCACTTCAGCATTGCTTCCAGCCATAGAGGGTTAGACTACACAGAGCTCAGGATCAGATGATGATGGTACATAGTTCTAGCTTGCTCCTCGTACTTTAGCGCCCGACTCGTTCGCTGCAGCCCCGCTAGTCGACCCTTAGGTTTTGGTGTTTGATGCCAAAGGGGGAGAGGGATCGAGTATGTTAGACTTAGGGGGAGCATTTCATTTAGGGGGAGTTTATCTATTATATTTGGTTTTTTATGTGTGATACATTATTATGCATTCATGTGTTTACTTTCATGCATCAAACTATATTTATGTGATATGTGATAGTGATATCTACGTGATCGTGATAATTATGTTATATGTGACATGTGTGCTCTGTACTTTGAATTATTTATATGTCATATCACTTGTGTTATGCTCATTTGCTTTGCTTCCACGTTTTACTCCGATGCAAATGAGCTTTATTACTTGTACTCATGCTTATTTCATATCTTTGGAGTACATCATGTTGGCTTGGGTCATATAAGCTTGCCTAACTCTTTTGTTCTTATTGTCAAAAGCTTATATGAACCAAGCATGTTAAAAACCTCATCTCTTTCACATACTCGAGGTGGTATTGTCATCAATCACCAAAAAGGGGGAGATTGAAAGCATCTAGGCCCCTAGTTGGGTTTCGGTGATTAATGATAATACGTGATTACTGTGACTAACATGTGTTTTGTAGAGGCAATTAAGTTAGGTCAGGGTAATGGAGATCGATTGTGCTATCATGGTGGTCATGCCCCTACAATGGAAATTGTTTCGGTTTTCAAAGGATGGACGACAAGGTTATGGATGGACTAGTTCTAAGTGTCGATTGGAGTTGAAGAGACACTTAGAGTAGTTTAGGACTTTGTTTTTCCTTTGGCCATACTATTAAGGGGGTATGGATGGGTAGCTTGACCTAGGTGAGTCTAGTGAGTTAGGTGTGGTGCACACTTGCTAAATCTAGCACTAGGTAGCTCCTAAAAAGCCCTTAGATCTATTGGAGGAAACTTCATTCATGTATGATTGAGAGTTGAAAGTGAATGGAGGGTCAAACACTAAACAGACGCTGGTTCCAGTGTGACCGGACGCTGGCGTAGAGTCCGGTCAGTTCATTTGATCAAGGTGATTTTGTTTGGTGCGACCAGACGCTGAGAGGTGAGTGACCGGACGCTGGGTGCTAGCGTCCGGTCGACTCCAGTAAGGTTCCAGAGAAGGAAAATCGTGACCAGACGTGTCTGGTCACAACTTAAACACTGGATTTTGGGGAGAACTGACCGAAGCGTCTGGTCAACATGACCGGAGCGTCCGATCACCCCGTAGAGGCACATAACGGTTCATTTTAAACATGGGTGTATAAATACTTCCTCCATTCGTGTGAGGGGGTACTTTTGCTCATTCCAATAGCTGAGAAAATACCTTTGAGAGTGCCAAGAAGAGCAAGGTCCTAGTGAGGTGATTGAGATTTGAGAATCCCAATGAGAACCCTCATTAGTGAAAGCAAGAGTAGCAAAGTGTGCATCCACCCTTCTCATTAGGCTTGTTGTGGTCAAGTGAGAGTTCGTGCTTGTTACTCTTGGTGATTGCCATCACCTAGACGGCTTGGTGGTGATTGGGAGCTTGGTGATCATCCGGCGGAGCT
This sequence comes from Miscanthus floridulus, assembly GCF_019320115.1. NCBI lineage: Eukaryota > Viridiplantae > Streptophyta > Magnoliopsida > Poales > Poaceae > Miscanthus > Miscanthus floridulus. The sequence goes on from NC_089582.1 coordinate 137,191,559, forward strand.
TGTGGATGACCCAACTTAAGTTGTGAGCGGTTGTGGGTGATTCACCGTGATGGAGTGTCAAAGAATCAACCCGTAGAGAGCACTTGATCCTTGCGCGGATCAAGGGGGAGCTACACCCTTGCACGGGTGCTCCAACGAGGACTAGTGGGGAGTGGCGACTCTTCGATACCTCGACAAAACATCACCGCGTTCTTCCTTCTCTCTTTACTTTGAGCATTTACTTTGAGCAATTCAATTCTTGTCATTTACATTCATAGAATTGCCATGCTAGAGTAGAATTGGAACATAGGTTGCTAAACTTTTGTGTGGTAGATCAATAGAAACACTTTCTAGGCATAAGGGGTTAATTAGGCTAACCGTAGGACTTAATTATTGCAAAGAAATTTAGAATTAGCCCAATTCACCCCCCTCTTGGGCATCTTGATCCTTTCAATGCATAACAAATGAAATGTTTAAATTCATAGCCTACCACTATTGCTTGAATGATTAATTGATCTAGTGGTTAGTATATGAATTTGTTCATGAGCTAAGTAAACCCAAGTACTTGATTTAATTTTGATTGCCAACAAGTGACAAGTACAACATTGGCAAGATAACCCTTGCAAGAGGTGTGAAGAAGCTTATCATTGGTTCAAACTAGACTTGGTAGCTTAGGCAAATCAATTTAGTTCAAGTCAACCGTAGAACCTCATGATAGTGATAAGAGTACAAGCACAAGACAACAATGCAAATGGATATCTAGTTTGTTTGTTTCAAGTAGTATCTAGACTCAAGTACATCAAGAATTCACATGTGATGTCTAGATCAACTCACAAGTGATATCCTATAAGTGGTACTCATGAAGATAGCAAATGTTCAAGAAATGGTTTTTATTGATAAATTCAATAAGTGGTTCCATACTAGAAAATTCTTTCAAGTGGTATCACATCTACATGTGGTACCAATCATGCAAGATGATGGTTCCACAAGTGATCCTCAACTTTAAGTGATCATCAAATGAAGAATGCATCCCTCACCTACAAGAGCTCAAGTGTATCAAATGGATGACCCTTGCTATCACATAGGGGGAGGTGTCACACAAATTGGTATCAAGATCAAAGATTCTATGTGTGGTATCACAAGAAGCCCTACACAAGATACAAGTGGTACAAGTTACAAGTGGTATCTACAAGTGGTGTCATTCCAACAATCAAGTGATGTCCATAAAAAATGCAAGATTCAAGTCTCAACCATCTACCCCAAATGCATACCTTTGCATCAATGAGATGCACACCTTTTATGAAAATTGATGACAAAGGGAAAGAGATTGTACAAAGATATGAAAGCTTTAAGATTGAGATTGTACAAAGGGGAGAGATAAGATATGAAAGATTGAAACAAAGAAGTAGAGGTTGAACATGGACATGGACAAAGAGGGAGCAACATTGAAGAAAAGAGATGGATCAAAATTCTTGGACAAGAGAAGCACACAAATAGGGGGAGCAAGCTCATGAACTTTGATTGATTGCATTTGATATGTGCATATTCATGTGTTTGCTTGCATTACATAAGTTCTTAAATTCAATATGCATGCTTGTGTGAGGTATGCTAGTTGTAGAATTTGATTGATGAAATGAAAACTAGCATGCATAGGATGATAGCGAGACACTTGGTATGCTTTTCAAGTAATGCTAGTACCTTGGTTTTAATGTTGATCTCACGAGGTATCTAGTGATTTTATTTCCAAGTGATATCTAGCTAACCATGGTGCTAAGGATGAACTTAAAGGTGCAACTCCGATTGGTATCATGCTTCAAAGGTTTACTTTATACACCTTAGCATCATTTGGTAGTAATTACTCTCCCACAATTCCAATCTATGAATACGTGCGAGCTTCAAACCAAACACTCTAGCACATATATAGGGGGAGCTAATACTACCATTTTGGGTTTGTGTTACTTGTCCAAAATCATTTTCACATGGTAAAATTGCTTAGGCAAGCAACATGAATCCAAAAGAGCTTAATCTCCATATCTTTGTAGAGTTGTCATCAATTACCAAAAAGGGGGAGATTGAAAGGTCCTTGTGTGGTTTTGGTAATTGAGTGACAACCTAGGTGGACTAATTGTGTTTATATGAGATACACAGGTAATTAGTCCATAGGTACATGTGTTGGATCAACATATGCCATGAAGGTGAAAATGGCTTGGAGATGTTGCAAAGCTCACACATGTGATGATGAAGGAGCTCATTGCAAATGAGACATGATATTGAGTCATGTGATCAAGGAGGAGAAGATCAAGACATGACTTGGCTTGATGGACCGGTTGCAAGCGTGAAGGGCAAGTTGGAGGCTTTGGAGCGATGGACCGCGTGGCGGTGAAGCTTAAGCAAGACTTGGCGCCGATGGACGAAGGCAACAGTGAAAAGCAAGTGAAGTCAAGATCGATGAACCAATATGATCATGTGATGATATAAAGTGGATCATATCATTGTTGATCATGTTGGTGCATGTGTTGCATCGACATTGGAGGAGATGGAATGGAATACGCAAGGCAAAGGTATAACCTAGGGCATTTCATTTCACCAGTCATAGGTGTGTAGAGAAGTTGATGACTGAGTTTAGGATAGATTGTCGTACTATCAAGAGGGGCAAACTTGTTTGCATATCGGTCATCTAGTGCCACTCGAGTGATCTAACTTTGCATCATCACTAGGATTGAGTGGCGTGGCAAGTTGAGTGGCTAATCCTTTGGGAAATGTTTGTGAAAATGCTAACACACATACACATGGTGGTGTTGGCACATTTACAAAGGAGACGAAGTTAGAGTTGATGTGGATCAACTCAGCAAAGGAACGGAGGCAAGGGTTCGAAACTCCACTGACGGAGTGTCCGCCCATAGAGTGTGGACAGTCCAATGGTGCCACCGGCGCCCTATATATAAAAGACAGGGTTTCACGGAACTGATCGGATGCTGGCCTCGGCAGGATCGGTGCATCCGTTTAGTGGCAGCAGTGAGCGCATGGTCTTGGTCTCGTGACTGGATGCTCAGGGTCTGCGTCCGGTCAGTGCTGATGTATGGTGATGTAGGTGGCGCTAGAATTAGGCGCGTGGGCACAGAACTGATCGGACGCTGGTCTATGTCTGGTCATGGTGGATTGGACATGTCCGGTCGCAAAACAGAGGCTTGGGGAACTCTCTGGAAATGACCAGACTCAGGCGCATCAGCGTTCGGTCATTCACTGTGCAGCGTTCGGTCGCAACTTAACTGTTGAGATTGGGCGGCTCTGGTTGAATGCAGAGCGACATGTGGATGGCGTAGAGTGACCGGACACTAGCTGGGTGTGTCCGGTCGATCTGACCAGAGTGTCCGATCGTCTCGAAATTTGCCCAATGAAGGGGTAACGGCGAGTTTAGCCCATGGGGCTATAAATAGAAGGTGGTCTCGGCCATGGCTAGTGCTGAGCACCTTAGGGGACTTTGTGTCCATGCTTGAGAGTGCTTGGGAGCCCTCCATCTCACATATACTTGATAGTGATCATTCGATTGTGTGAGAGAGCAATTCTAGTGTGATTGCATCATGAGGTTGCATCAAGTGGCACTAGGTGATCGAGTTGCAAGCCAGTGGTTCTTGTTACTCTTGGAGGTTGCCACCTCCTAGATGGCTTGGGGTGGTCTCCGTCGAAGCCCGTAAGAAGCTTGTGTGGTGCTCTAGAGAAGAGCTTTGTGAGGGGCATTGTGCTCGCCCCACGGGAGCCGCGAAGAGCAACTCTAGTAAAGCGTGTCATTGAGCTACCCTCACTTTTGGGGTAGGTTCTTGTGGTGCTCAACATGCGGGCTTGGTGGGTGATGCCAATTAGCCGCCAAACCACTAAGTGAGCGGTCGACACAACGGGGACTAGCGTGTTGGCAAGCACGTGAACCTCGGGAGAAAAATCACCATGTCAACCTTGTTCTTCCTGTTGGTTTACAATCCCCTTTCACAAGCTTGTATTTACATTTCATATTCATTGTGCTTGTGTAGTTGCTCTTGTAATTAGTTAGCTTGTGTAGCTTACTAGTAACCTTTTTGCTTGTGTAGCATAGAAGTAGCTCCCTTGTGTGACTAATTTGGTTTGTGTAACCTTGTTAGTCACATTGCTTAGTTTGTGTAGCTAAGTAATTGCGCTCTCTAATTTGGCATTGATTGCCTTGTTATTGAGCATTGCTAGTGAGTTTAGGTGGCTTTGTGCTTTTGCTTACTAACTTGTGTAGGAGCTCCCTTGTTGCTTGAAGTACTAGTGGCATAGGTTTGTGTGACCTTGCTTCTAAAATTGATTAGGTGAGCTCTAGCTAGTCTGGCACCTTTGTTGCATAATTAGGATCTTTATAAGGTACTTGTAAACTTCGATAGAAGGGTGTAGTTTTGGCTAGACCGATAGTTTTAATTCCGCACTTGTTTCGGTTAGCTGACGCGATTAAATTTAGAAACGACTATTCACCCCCCCTCTAGTCACCATCTTGACCTTACAGCTGCCTCCAGATTGTCTTATACATCCGGTGTTCCATGTATCCCAACTAAAGAAGGCCATTCCACCTGCTACTATGGTAAGTCAAGAGCTACCTGACATTTCTAATCAGTTGCAGGTGCCTCAAGAAATCTTAGACCATCAGCTTCGTCAGCAAAATGATATTCTGATCCCTCAAGTTTTGGTGCACTGGTCCTACCTCCCTGACACTCTCTCCACCTGGGAAGATGAAGAACCTCTATAGCAATAGTTTCCCCATGCACTAGCTTGGGGTCAAGATGGTTCTAAAGGAGGGAGGGATGTCACCGATGGCACGGCGACAACCACTGCTGATGGCGAGATCACTGAACCTGATGAAGGTAAAGAAGGGGAAGCAATCTCTGAAGGAGGGCTCTGGCCAATCTGTTGATCGAGGCACATCTAGATGGCCCTTTGGTAGGTTGCCCTGGCGTTCTTGAGTCCGAAGGACATGGTGGTGTAGCAGTACGCGCCGAAAGGCATGATGAACGATGTCTTAATCTGGTCTTCTTCCTTGAGGGAGATCTAGTGATAGCCGAAGTAACTATCGAGGAAGGAGAGCAGTTCATAGCCGGCGGTGGAGTCTACAACCTCGTCTATCCGAGGTAGACTGAAGGGGTCTTTAGGGCAGTGTTTGTTAAGATCAGTGTAATCAACACACATTCTTCATTCTTTATTCTTTTTTTGAACAATAATAGGGTTTGCTAACCACTTAGGATGATACACTTCTTTTATGAATCCGGCAGCTAGGAGCCATTTTATTTCTACCCTAATAGCCTCCTTCTTGTCTGGCGTGAATCAGTGGAGTTTCTGCTTGATTGGTTTGGCGATCGACGAGACATTCAAGGAGTGCTCAATCTTCTCCCGTGGTACCCTCGGCATGTCTGTAGGTTTCCAAGCAAACACGTCGGTGTTGGCACGTTGGAAGGAGATGAGCGTGGTTTCCTATTTGGGGTCGAGGTGAGCCCCAATCTTTATGGTCTTGGAGGGGTCGTCGAGGCCGAGGCTGACCTCCTTGGTTTCCTTGGACTTGGTGGAGGCATGAGGAGGCTCCAACGATGGGATCTCTAGGTCATCGACGGGCACCATCTTGGCATCGGTGACCACACTAGCCATCCGGATGGAGAGGTCGGTGGCTTCGGCGAGGGCTAGACTATGGAGAGGTTGGCCCACAAGGGCTAGGACTCCTACAGGCAAAGGCATCTTCAACACCAGATAAGCATAGTGTGGGACAGCCATGAACTTGGCCAGAGCTGGCAGACCAAGTATGGCGTGATAGGCGGTGTTGAAGTCGGTGACGTAGAAGTTGATGTGCTTGACACGGTAGTCGCTTGCCGTGCCGAACTATACTGGTAGGGTGATCTCTCCAAGCGGCTTTGATGCCCTGCCAGGTACCACACCCCAGAAGGAGGAGTCTGAGGGTGTGAGATCTATTATCTTGAGGCCCAACTCCTTTAGGGCTCCGACGAAGAGGAGATTCACAGTGCTCCCAACGTCGACGAGCACTTTTCTGAAAAGCACTTTCTGGATGATTGCGTCGAGGATGAGGGGGAAACGCCCTGTGTAGGGGATGTCCACCCACTGGTTGGCCCTGCTGAAGGTGATGGGGACCTCGGACCAAGGGCGATAGCTAGGGTTGGAGGCAACGTCTTCCGTAGTGATGGCGAGCACCCGCTGGGTGGCGAGCTTCAGCTCTCTTCTACTCTCGGTGGAGGCAAGGCCCCGAAGATGGTGGCGACCACCTTGTCGTGATCCTAGAAGGCATTGTTATTGCCCCCAGGTGGTCGGCGACCCCCAGCTCCGTCGTTGGTGTCATTGTCCAGCTTTTTGTCCTAGAACTCCTTAGCCAAGCCAAGGAAGTTGGCATTCTTATGGAGAAGGCATGGGCCATCGAGGACCTTCTTATATTGCTCGTTGTAGTTGCGCTTGGCGTGAGGTTTATTAACGGTGGCGATGATGTGGTCTGGCCGGTGGCGGTGATTTTGACCAGACTTGGATCCTTTTGGCCGATCACGGTCGCTGTCCCGATGGTAACTGCGGTCGTTGTAGCGGCGGTCATTGTGGCGTCGGTCATCGAGGCGGTCGTCGTAGCAACAGGTTGGGCGATGAGTGCCCGTATCATCATTGAAGCGCACCTCAGCTTCCTCGGAGTCAGCGTACTGGTTGGCGGTCGTGATCATCTCGCCAATCCCTGTGGGTGGCTTGCGGTGGAACTTGGAGCGAAGCTTGCGGTGATGGAGTCCTCGAATGAAGGTGGTGATGACCTCAGCTTCCGTGATGTTGAGAATAGAATTCCTCATCTCAGAAAAGCATCTGATGTAGCTACAAAAGAGCTTAGATGGCTTCTGGTAGATGTGGTTGAGATCATGCTTGGTGCCTGGCCGAGTACACGTAGCCATATAATTGTCGGTGAAGACTTTTTTAGATCTTTCTAGGATCCGATGGAGTCTGGGGCAAGGCTTGTGAACCAGTTCATGGTGGTTGGCATGAGCATAATGGGAAGATAGTTCACCATGACACTGGTGTCTCCTCCGGTGGGGCGAACAACAGCGGCGTAAGCCTATAGCCACTGTGTTGGGTTCATCCTTCCCTCATAGGGCTCGACCCCAGTGATTTTAAAACCACAGGGCCACTGAAGTGTTTGAAGCGCCCTCATGAATGCTGGGGACCCTTTGGGGTTGTCGACGCCATCGTCTGTAGCATTGTCGGCGTTGAGCGGCTCGAGAGCTGAGTCCGGGTTACCATACTCTCGCTCGTACTCCTAGCGGCGGCGTACTTCTTCTTCATTGTGACCAAAGTGGCATTTGTTGATACATCGTCGCGCATCTCGAAGATTGTTGAGGTGCACTCAGATGTCTTGGTCAACCTCCTGGTCATGTTGGCGGTGATGTTCAATGCGGTTGCCCCTAGCTCCGCCCTGGTGGGGTTGCCTGTCGTCGTGGTGCTGGTCGGTGAAGCGACTTGGGCGATGATCAAATCTTAGCGCGACTGATCGACGAATCGAGGTTGTGGAGTATGAAGGTGATGAGGACATCAATCCTTTAGATGTACCCGCTGATCCTCCAACCGTCATGCAAGGTCCAATGACCTGGGCTCGAATGCGTCAACTCAATTTAGAGGTGAGCTCGTTCTTAAGCGATCCTTTTTATACTTTTGAGAATAGACTACTACCTAATGATGTTATCTTGCTTAGGAACATTGGAGAGGGTCATGATGGACTTATAAGACATAGTGAAGGCGAAGATGACCAGCAAGGACGTCCAACAGGAACCGGAGGCCCCGTCCAACATGATTTCGAGTCTCCCTCGGCCTCCAGTACCAGTCTGTCTTAAACTGGTCACCCAGGAAGCATCCGGACTCTGTTTTCAACGATCCATATATGGATGGAAAGATAATTTGATAAGGAAGCCAATCCAAGTGGTCTCACATCAAAAGCTCTTCGGAATCAATAGGAATCGTTGAAACAAGTTAGCATCCATAATCTACCAGGGTGCTGCAACACCGTCTTTTGGTCCGTTGGACCGTGTATCGTGTTTGGGCCCATTAGGGGGTGCGTCCAGGGTAGACGACGACCCTAAGACCTTTATAATCATATGTCGCTGCCATCATTAGGTTTTAGGTTTTGCTTAGATTATTCTGTCAAGAATAGTTTCATCGTTCATCGGTTTGTAAGACCCCATCTTTGAGAGATTAATCATTCATCTGCAATTTGGTTGTGTTCTTTCTTGTTCTTGCTTGTGTTCTTCATTACACAGGCAGGGATTAGCCTTCTTGGTGAGGTCAACCTAGTCTGAGACTTGGTTGATAACCAGAGGAGCTGTGGTGCTAAGATTGCAGGGTTCGATCTTTCGATCTGAAGCCAGATCGGTGTGTCATTCTCCGCCACAACGATAGTTACCACCTGACGGAAGATCAGGATCCCCGTTCCCATTAAGTGGTAATTAGAGCTAAGGTATACCATTAGGTTCACATTTATTCCCTAGTTTGAGTGTTTTGTATTCATCCCATAGTCCAGTGCCATACTCGTTTTTTCTGTCCTAGAACCTTCCGCGCCATAGCCTTTGCATATTTCAGTTTCAGAGTTCGTCGTGTTGAGTTGTGTCCTAGTCAAGGTCTTGTTGCTGGTTAGGTCGTGTTAGAGTCCAGTTCATGTATTTTCCCCCATCGTTTCCATCAAATCTTTGCTGTTGTGACCAGTTTTGTGCACATTGTTCCTGTTTTGTCCTCTAATTCGGAGCCAATTCTTAAAACTGGTCTAGTTTTTGCATACGAACTCTGATTTTGACGTTCCATATATCAAAATCAATCAAAAAAAAATTTTGGATCCATCCATCCCCTGGTTTGTCGGGGTTCAAAAATTTTAAATTGGTCAAAAAGTGGTCACAAGATCATCTTTTCGTGGTCACAAGGTTTTTGTCGATTTTGAGCAAGTTTTCTAAAAATTCCACAGGCCACGTCTTACACTTGTTTGAGCTCATATTTTCTGTGGTTACTTCTTTTGTGCTCCTAAGTAAAGAAAAAATATCAAAAAAATAAAAAAGTTGAAATTTCCCAAAAAACAATGACAGCCCAAAAAATAGAAAAAAAGAGGGGCAAAAGAGGAACAATATCTAGAGGAGCACATAGAGAAGACCAAAGTGAGCTGTGTTTGCGTGTGTTGTCTGGTTCCTTGTTTGTGTTGCTGTTTCCATCCACCATACTTGTTTTTCACACACCTGTCGCCTTTCTATCCACCATACTTTTATCACACGCCTGGTACTTGGAACATTTTAGACCAGCAATGAGAACAAATACTTTGGACTATAATTCAGCATTACTTTCTGTTACTGACTTGTATGCTAGATATAAATATTACTCTTTGTTTGCCTTCCAAGCTCCACAAATTCTTCAGATCAGTATAGAAAAAGGGCTTTGCAATCTCGGTACCACTGCCTCATAGGTATTACAAACCAGCTGCCGGTTGTACCATCCACTGCTTGCGTTGGTAAGAACTTTGTAAGAGCTTGGTAAGACGCTTCCACTTGCTGTGAAAAGTGACACCACTGCAACCATGTAGTCATTTGGTAGGGATAACTGTGGCAGAACCGACCAATTATACGAAATTAAGTAAGAAAATCATCCACCAGAGCAGACGATTGACAAACTTAAGCCCGTATAACCCGGTAGTCTGTGAAATCACGAAGGATTTCAAACCAACTCGTGTCCCAGCCATGATCATAATAAGTTTAGCGGTCACCATCACATATTACATAAAAGTCGCGGTCTCAGATACATTAGAGTTTTAAACATAGTTATTACAAACCAGTTCGAATAAAAGTAGCAAAAGTCATTTGTTCAAACCACACACACACTCACGCGGAGTTTAAATATAGTGCCAGCGGATGATCATCTCCAACAAAAGCATCAGATGAGACGTAAGGAATGACCATGCCCATGGTCCTAAGCATCACCCATCGCAGGATAAAGGCAGTTGATACAGTAGCCATAATACATCTGCCCATCTGCAACAAGTGGGAATAAAACCCTGAGTACGAGAAGGTACTCAGCCAGACTTACCCGACATAACCGAAAATAACTGACACCAAGGATTATGAAGGGCTTTATAGTAGGGTAGCTGACTCATTTGCAAAAAGAAGCATTTTTAGCATTTCAAGAACCTTTCTAAAAGCATTATTGCCAAGTTAATTATTATTAACTTGTCAACTAGATTTGCACCTATGCTAGAGTAATCATGTGATTAAGCAGATAATGATAACCAATGATCATTAAACAATTTCCATACTGTCATATTCACTATAACTGTCCAAGTGTTCCATAACATTTACTACGATGAAGTAACTCAAGTCAAGTGCTCACTATCCAGGAGCGATGGCGATTCGAATCGATTCCTAACCAGCTGGTGATTTATTCCTTACACAAACCTCACTCACCCGCTAAAGTGAGATATTGATCACCGAGTCAACTTTCCAGGAATCTCGAGTTTGCCAGGAACCACATGTACCCAGGGGCCGACCGACTGCACTTTGGTCTTATCATCTCGCCCCCGTGTCCTACCACACCTGCTCCGGTACAGTGCATTGCAGGCAATCTACTCGGCCCGAAAAATCTCCCAGCTTCGTGGTCGGAAGGTACTTTATCCGGCCAGCTAAATGTAAGGCATGCGTTCAACATGACTCGAGGCCCAACAACGGTCGGTCCTTAATCGACACAGACGGAAACACTACAGTCCAAAACTCTGCAAGTCTCTGTCCGGTCTCAACTTCATTTAACACTTAGTTATACCATGACTTCATAGTCATCCAAGCAGATCCAGGTAACCACCTATAGCTCGCAGGTGACAGGAAATCACCCGACTTCTACCGGTCTAAGCCAGCTAAGCATTGACTCGACTGCGGATACCAGGGTAACAAGGATATAGTATAACAAAGGTAAGCAAGGTATAATGCAGCAATGGTTGCAAACAACTCCTGAACGTAATGCATCAATTTAAAGTAAAGTATTTAATTAAATAATTACAAACCGGGAGAAAAATGCTCCGGGGCTTGCCTCTCTCGAAGGAGCTCAGACGGTGATCGGGGCACTCCGGAAGTTCCTCAACGTCCTCCTCGTCGACTTCTGGCACTTCCTGCTGCTGCACCTCGAGCTGCTCCTCGAGCTCCTCGGGTATGACGACTGGGTTCTCGGTTTGTGATCCTGTATGATGCAATGCGCGTAAGTGATTATGCAAACGGTGCATCGAAGGAGATGAATGTAATGGATATGTTGAAATGCAAGGTAGTCAACATCATCTAAGAACTATACTACAAGCACATGTCATCTACTGCATTCTCTTCTACTACTAATATGTTAAGTTAACCTATCTTATGAAATGCTTCAAAGATACACCAAAGCTTTACTACTTTCTTAATCACACTTAAAGCAACACTTACTTAAACCCTAATTAATAATAGGTTTGAATAACAACATACATTTCTGATGCTCCTAAAAATCTGAGAAAATTACAGTAGCATACTACTACCCTAAACAGACTACCATAAAAATTTCATGACATTTGGATAAGTAAACTATCCAACACAAAAATGACAAGCTATAGCATAAAAATGAGCATGAAATTACTTTGTACTATGAAAAGTGTCAAACAATAGAATTAGTATTTTTCCTAGGTTCTTAATAGCATATAATGACTGTACAAAAATTATCACATGCATGTTTTATACAAAGTTTGCTCTTTAGCAAAAATAACAAAAATCAGCCATTAAAGGCACTTGAACTACACCTCAAAATTTTTCCACAGCACATGCATGAAACATATTTTTCATAGGAATTACATGACCTAAGAAGATTAACAAACTTGAAATCATATTTTTCTGCAGACTATAGATTTTTCTACATATTTTTCAAGTTATCAGCAATATCCATGATTAAAAAAAAATCCTACAGAAAAGTATCCCAAAAATGACATGCAAAAATTTTCCCAAGTAGATCTGATGATAAGGAACCTAGCAAAATTTGTTTCAACAAATTTGGAGCAAGTTTGACCATCCAAATATTTTTCAAACCATTTCAGATTTCAAATAATAAAGAATAATGAAAATCAATTCACTTAAGCGTTACTGGGCCGGCCCAAAGGGAATAGTTGGCCCACGACCATCACCGGCCTTCACGGCCCGAGCGCGAGGGAGAGGGAGACGGCCCAACAGGGCATCAGCCCCCGGCCTGGCTCAGCCTGGCCAGCCGAGGCATGGTGACACGCCGGGACGCGCGCGCTGGCGCGACGGCGCGGCTCGGCCAGCGGCCGGCGGCCGTCTCCGGCCATGGCAGCGCAAGCCAGTGAGCGCAATAGGTGTGCGAGGCTATGGCGCAAGCGAGAAGGCAGCTAAGCACGGCTGAGAAGGGGAGAAAGAGGGCGCTCCATGGCGGCCGAGCACGGCGGCGCCATGGACGTCGGTGGCGAGGCGCGGGGAAGCTCACCCAGGGCTCGGAAGGCGGCGCAAGCACGAGCGTGAGCCGAAGGAAGGCGAGGCGCGGCTGTGGGCGCGAGCAATCGGAAAATGACGCGGCGGTGCGAGAGCTTGGCGTCGGCGGAGCGGCGGGCGCGGCGAGGGCGGATCTCGAGCTCTCGGCTCTGGAGGGAAGAAGAAGAAGCGTGGGCGTGAGTGAGCGAGTGCGCGGGCATCAGCAGGTGAAGGTGGGCGTGTGGGCGCGGTGTCAGGCCGCGGCTGCCGCCCGGCGGTTGATGCCGGCATGCGGTCGCCACGCGGCGGACGCTTTCTGCCGCGGTCGTGGCGTGGCGCGGCGAGCAGCAGGGGGACGGCGTGGCGCACGGGGCTGGGCTGGGCCGAGGCTCGATGGGCTAGCGCGCGGCTGCGGGCGGCTTGCTGGCGCGCTGGGCCGGCTTCGGCAGGCGGGCCAGAAGCGAGGCGGCGGCCCACGAAGGAGGAAAAAAAACATTTTTCAAATAAATTTTTCAAGGAATTTAAATGCCATCTTTCAAATATTATTTTGAGCAAGAAAATGACCTCTTATGAAAATGTACCAAAAATGAAAGTTGCTTAGAATTTAATTCTCTACAACTTTGCTTTTATGACCAAAGTCCAAATCTATCTAGATTTTAAATTATAGAATCAAAGTTAAATTTTTAACTCAAAACCCTAATTTTGGGAAATTACTTTGGGAAGCAAAATTTTGAATTAATTTGAATACAAACCTTGCTCCAAAAATTGTGCTAAACAAATCTAGATGATTTACAAGCATAACCAACAGTTTCTACTCAACTAGCAAGCAAGAATCAGAGCAAAACAACTCTAATAAGTGTATGCATCATTTACTTTTCACAACATGTTTCGTATATTTCGAAGTAATGTTTCAGTTGTTATATGCAAGATTACGCATGTGTGATTAGGATGCTTGATGATGCACGATATGCATGATTAGCAATGCCTAAGTGCAGGCATAACACCGGGGTGTTACAGCCCTCCCCCCTTATAAAAATCTCATCCCGAGATTTGGGTTACGAACCATTTGTTATAAAATTCTTCATAAGCTTTTTGTAGATACTCTCCTGTTTCCCAAGTTGCATCTCCCTCATCATGATGATCCCATTGTATCTTGTATGTTTTCACCACACTATTTCGAGTAGCACGTTCCTTAGTATCTAACACCCGGACTGGTTGCTCACGATACACCAAATCTGATTTGAGTTGAATACCTCGAGGTTCTATTCTTTCCTCCGGAACACGCAAACATTTCTTGAGATGTAATACATGGAAAACTGGGAAAACGGTACTCATTGTCTCAGGTAACTCTAACTTGTAGGCTACCGGACCTCTTTGTTCCAAGATCTTGTATGGTCCTACGAATCTCGCGGCAAGCTTTCTTCGGATTCCAAACCTTTTCTTCTTCATTGGCGTGACTTTTAGATAAACATAGTCACCAACTTCAAACACAAGGGGTCTCCTTCTTTTGTCTGCATAGCTTTTTTGACGTGATTGGGCAGCTTTCATATTCTGCTGAATAATATGAACTTTCTTCTCGGCTTCTTCTACAAAGTCAATGCCATAATACCTTCTATCACCAGGCTCAATCCAATTCAATGGTGTTCTACATTTTCTACCATATAAAGCTTCGAATGGGGCCATCTTGATGCTTTCTTGATAGCTATTATTATAAGAAAACTCAGCTAACGGTAACCATGACTCCCATGATCCCTTAGAAGACAATACACAGGCTCTCAACATATCCTCCAAAACAGCATTTACTCGTTCAGTCTGACCATCTGTCTGAGGATGATAAGCGGTACTGCGAATCAAACTAGTTCCTAAGCCTTTGTGTAAATGTTCCCAAAAATGAGCCATGAACTGTGAGCCTCTATCAGACACTATGGTCTTTGGTATTCCATGTAACCTCACAATTTTTGCGATATATCTCTCGGCATATTGAGGTGGTCAATAGTCTGTTTTGACAGGCAAGAAATGAGCGGTCTTGGTAAGACGATCCACAATTACCCATATCGAATCATGTCCTTTTTGAGTAGTGGGCAAACCCGTGATAAAATCCATGCTGATGTCGTCCCACTTCCAACCAGGGACTGATAAGGGTTGCAACATACCGGCAGGTTTCATGTGAATGGCTTTCACTCGACAACATGTGTCACATCTGACAACATATGCTGTAATTTCTTTCTTCATTTTGGTCCACCAATAACGAGATCTTAGTTCTTGATACATCTTACTACTTCCGAGATGGATAGATAGCTTAGAAAGGTGAGCTTCATCCATGAGTTTATTCCTAAGCTCTCGATCCTTGGGAACCACAAGACGGTTGTCAAACCACAACACGCCCTGTTCATCCACTTTAAAGTGTTGAGACGGCTTTTCTTTTATTTTCTCTTTGATGTGGAATATCCCCTTGTCAGTTTTCTGACCTTCTATTATCTTACTCTCCAAAGAGCAACTAATCTGAATACTATGCAACACAGCAGGATGCATTAGATCGAATCCATCTTCAAGTAATGGCTGCACATTCAAGTAATGTGACTTTCTGCTCAAAGCATCTGCCACTACATTGGCTTTACCAGGATGATATTGCACATTCAAGTTGTAATCATTGATCAATTCCAACCATCTACGTTGTCTCATGTTTAGCTCTGGTTGGGTAAAGATATACTTAAGACTCTTATGATCCATGAAAATATTGCACACATTACCAAGTAGATAATGTCTCCAAATTTTGAGGGCGTGCACAACTGCAGCAAGTTCAAGATCATGTGTTGGATAGTTGACCTCGTGCTTTCTCAACTGTCGTGATGCATAAGCAATGACTCTCCTTTCTTGCATAAGGACACAACCCAATCCAGTTTTTGATGTGTCGCAAAACACATCAAATGGTTTCTCAATATCTGGTTGTGCTAGAACCGGAGCAGTGGTCAACAGTTTCCGCAAAGTGTGGAAAGCTGCTTCACACTCTTCTGTCCACACAAATTTATGATCCTTCTGAAGGAGGCTTGTCATTGGTTTGGCGATCTTCGAGAAATCTGGTATAAAGCAACGGTAATAACCTGCTAATCCTAAGAAACTTCTAACCTCAGGAACTGTGGTCGGTGCTTTCCAATTCATAACTTCTTGCACCTTACTTGGATCGACTGAAACTCCATTCTCTGACAGAATGTGACCAAGGAAAGGAACTTCCTTCAACCAGAATTCGCATTTGCTAAACTTAGCATACAATTGATGATCTCTAAGTCTGGTCAAGATAGTTCTCAGATGCTCTTCATGATCTTTTTCGTTCTCGGAGTACACCAGAATGTCATCGATGAACACTACCACAAACTTATCCAATTCTGGCATGAAAACTGTATTCATCAAAAACATAAACTATGCGGGAGCATTCGTCAAGCCAAAAGACATGACAAGATACTCATACAACCCGTATCTGGTGGAAAATGTAGTTTTCGGTATATCCTGTGGCCTAATCTTGATCTGATGATAACCGGATCTCAAATCTATTTTTGAGAACACCTTGGCCTTGGATAATTGGTCAAACAGAACATCAATATGAGGCAAGGGATATTTATTCTTGATGGTCACAGCGTTGAGTGGCCTATAATCTACGCACATTCTCAACGTGCCCTCTTTCTTCTTTTTCACAAACAAAGCGGGACATCCCCATTCAGACTTGCTTGGTCAAATAAACCCCTTTTTCGACAAATCTTCTAATTGCTTCTTCAGCTCAGCTAACTCATCTAGAGGCATCCGATAAGGTCTCCTTGAAATCGGAGCTATTCTGGGGACTAGCTTGATTCCAAACTCAATCTCCCTATCTGGTGGAAGACCAGGTAGCTCATCCAGAAATACGTCCGGGAATTCACACACTACCGGAATCTGATGAATAGGTGTGACTGCCGTAGCACATGTAACACTTATAAGGTCTGTCCTTCGAGGCAATGGTACTTGGAAAGTACCCTTACCCAGGGGATCCTTAAGGGTAAGTACTCGACTTCCCATATCTATGACTGCACCCCAATCCTTCATCCAATTCATCCCGATAATGACATCCAAAACTAACACAGGCATAACTATTAAATTCACTTGAAACTTCCTGCTACCTAATTCAAGGGTTGCCCCTCGAACCATCTGGTTGGTCAAAACATCAGCCCCTGCTGAACTTATACGGTACCCATAACCCAATTCTGTGCATAGTTGTCCATGTTTATGTGCAAATGCTTGACTCATAAAAGAATGCGATGATCCAGAATCAAATAGAACAACTGCAGGGTTTTCGTTGATAGGAAACTTACCAGCAGTGACGGGCTCTCCCTCTGGAATTTCATCCACTGTTGTACTATGCACTCTAGCATTATAAGTCTGCTGCTTCTTCTTAGGCGGGTACGGACAAAACCTCGAGAAATGACTGGGTTGATCACAGTTATAGCAGGGTCCTCTTACTGTCCCGGCAGATCCCACAGCTCCCTTGGAACTACCTTGTACCGCAGTTGCGGCTGCTTTGTTGGGCTGTACTGCCATCTTGTACGGCTTTTGAGGTCCACGGAAATTCTGACTTCTTGGCTGAGGTGGCCTGAATCTAGCGCCAGGTGCCGATGGGCGATAAGGAGGACGACCTCCCATAGGTGCCCTAGCTTGAGATGGCCCTCCTTCAAAGGCTCTCTTACGTGTCTTGGCTGCGGTGCTGGCGTTGTTATTCTTCTCCTGCTTCAGACAGTCGCTGATGAAGTCGTTGAATCTGACGCGGTTGTTGATACCAACATGCTTCATCATTTTTGGATTAAGACCCCTCTTAAAACTGGCTATCCTTTTAGCATCTGTGTGAACCATGTCGGGAGCATAGCGACACAAGTTGTTGAAGGCATGCAGGTATTGCGTCACGGTTTTGGTGCCCTGGTTCAATGCCAGAAACTCTCCCAACTTCATCTCGGTCAGTCCGGGTGGAATATAGACTCCACGGAAGGCCTCAGCAAACTCTCTCCAAGAAATTTGAGCATTTGGAGGGAAGGTGGTGCGATGGTGCTTCCACCACATTCCCGCCGGTCCTTGCAATTGAAGTGCAGCATATTCCGTTTTCAGCACCTCAGTCATTATCAACACACGGAATTTATCTTCTATCGTGTTGATCCATTCCTCAGCATCGAGTGGCTCTGTTGCTTCCTTGAAGACTGGTGGCCTGGTGTCCATGAAATCTTTGAAGCTGTTATATTGGTTCACTCCCATGCCACCACCTTGATTGTTACCATGTTGAACATTGTTGGCGATGGTTCTGAGAAGATCCTCCATGTTCTTCTGAGATTGTTCTATGTTGCGCTAACTCCCGAGCAGCTGTGCGAGGAACATTTCGGGGGTAAACGGGGGAGGAGGTCGCAAATGCGGTTCATGGGGAGGTTCATTGTTGTTGCTGTGGTTTCCACCACCACCACCACCAGTCCTCGCACCGTTGGCACCGGGCTCAGCGGCCTCATACGTGGTTCGGCGAGTGTTTGTCATCTGCATATTTCAGCAACAAGTACGATTGAGTGACGCTGTAATAATTGCGAGTGAAGGAAAAATTATGCCATACTGAATTTACTGGAGAGAATATATTCATACAATAAAAACAGAGGCACAACAATCGCATTCCAATTAAAACAACAGCACTTAATCGAATTACTTCAACGGCAAACATTGCGTCCATACAATCACATTGCCAGCATACATACACTGGACTTTTTATGCGTTCAGATATCGCATTCTAAAATCAAGTTCCAACCATATGCCAAGTCTCATACATTCGAAGCAACATACGATAGATTACATGTCAACAAAAGAAAGGTCATCGCGACAAGACCTAGATACTAGCACAAAGCAACTAGCCTACTCCTCGGGGCCATCGTCGGGATCGGAGACGTCACCATCACCCCCAGGTGAAACTGCAGGCTCGTCCTCGTTGTCGTTGTCAACGTCCATACCAGCGACGTTCGGTGGAGCATATGGGCCAACCCCATTGTAGAGCGCGTGAAACTCCTCGTGCAAGTAGCCGTTGTATTCCTCTAGCTCATCGACCCTCTGCAGCAGAAGGTTTCTTGCGTTCCAGGCTTCATTCCTTTCTTGAACCAACTGTCCAATCATGCGGTCTGCATTGTTGTTGGCTTGAGTCAACGTATGCACTCGCTGCATAGCTCTATCACCTCTCTCAACCGCTTGATCTCGCTGTAAGTTCATATCAGCCAACTGCTCCTGCAAGCTAGCTATAGCTCGTGCCTGTCTCTTCTTCTGCTTCTTCCCTTTGAGCTTATCCTCACTACGCAAGCCAGTCAAAGTCCAGTAGGTACTCTCGAGACCCTCATACGCTCTGATGGCGGCGAACATAGCACTCATTGCCTGGTTGTCGCTAGCCTGTCCCTCAGCTGGACCTCTGACCAATGCACTTCCCGAAGGCTGAACCCAAATGGCATCACGAGGATCATCCCTAGGAAAAGTACCAGCTAGAGCTGCAGCAAGCTCACTGGGAAATCTGCTCATAATGTCCCTGATGACACGGAAGGCTGCTCCCTCTGCACCCTCAGCTGGAGTGCGGCCCTCAAACTCCAAATGCCAACCATCCCAATCTAGAGCATCACCGAGAGCAGGAACCGTGATCTCCACCACTACAAGTCCATCATCTGCTAACTGACTTTCATTCCACGAGTACACCGGCTCTTGACCCTCTGGGTACCCCACATCATGGAGCACTCTCCAAAGCAAAGTTGGCATGCCAAACTCACTCAAGAAGGTGTCCATGGTGCGGTGCTCCCTCAGGGCCAACGGACGTCGGGGTGCTCTTCCTCCGGTGGACTTACGGGCGGTTTGCTTCGTGCGGGCCATCTGTAGCAAAAGTTCTCTTATTACTTCGGGGAAACATATTTTAGGTGATACACTTTTATCAAAATAAGATAATCAATTTATAAGGGGAGGTATGCATGAGATGAATGAGATGCCCAAGTAACATGATGTATGTACGGGTCGTACGTTCTCACAAACTTAGGAAATAATAATTTCTAACGACTAATTCGGTGGCATACAACGATCTCTCAATACGTAGCTAATACGTTCTACACGATAGCGTTGTTATGTACCTGCAGAAGATTCATTTTAGCCCCATTCCCAATGAATGCATAAAAGCAGTAAAGTTTTATCTACACGCTCTACACGAATCCCCAGATACGTGTACAACGGTAGTAACTACCCGAACCATCGTCCTATTGACGGCATCGCCTCCACCGACGGAAGACCCTTACATGGGACACCTTTGTAAAACATGCGTAGAACATGTAATTACTCCAGCATCATATAAGCATTCACCCTAGATCGGCAGTGTATCCGATCATGCTCTCACAACTCACACTTACCGAGGCGTAGAGGCAAATGATCCATTCATTACCACTCAAACAAGTGGCACTCATACAATAGCACGCCGTATGAGCGACGAAAGAGAAATATGATGCAAGAACCCCAGTCAGTACTTAATTAAGCCACCTAAAGTCCTTAACTGGGCATAAAGGATATGATCACTGGCACACTTTATAGTTTTAAAATCACGTTTTCCAAATGCCTTTTTGTTTTAAATACACTTGTGAAGAGTAACACGCTAAACCATGCTCTGATACCAGCTGTGGCAGAACCGACCAATTATACGAAATTAAGTAAGAAAATCATCCACCAGAGCAGACGATTGACAAACTTAAGCCCGTATAACCCGGTAGTCCGTGAAATCACGAAGGATTTCAAACCAACTCGTGTCCCAGCCATGATCGTAATAAGTTTAGCAGTCACCATCACATATTACATAAAAGTCGCGGTCTCAGATACATCAGAGTTTTAAACATAGTTATTACAAACCAGTTCGAATAAAAGTAGCGGAAGTTATTTGTTCAAACCACACACACACTCACGCGGAGTTTAAATATAGTGCCAGCGGATGATCATCTCCAACAAAAGCATCAGATGAGACGTAAGGAATGACCATGCCCATGGTCCTAAGCATCACCCATCGCAGGATAAAGGCAGTTGATACAGTAGCCATAATACATCTGCCCATCTGCAACAAGTGGGAATAAAACCCTGAGTACGAGAAGGTACTCAGCCAGACTTACCCGACATAACCAAAAATAACTGACACCAAGGATTATGAAGGGCTTTATAGTAGGGTAGCTGACTCATTTGCAAAAAGAAGCATTTTTAGCATTTCAAGAACCTTTCTAAAAGCATTATTGCCAAGTTAATTATTATTAACCTGTCAACTAGATTTGCACCTATGCTAGAGTAATCATGTGATTAAGCAGATAATGATAACCAATGATCATTAAACAATTTCCATACTGTCATATTCACTATAACTGTCCAAGTGTTCCATAACATTTACTACGATGAAGTAACTCAAGTCAAGTGCTCACTATCCAGGAGCGATGGCGATTCGAATCGATTCCTAACCAGCTGGTGATTTATTCCTTACACAAACCTCACTCACCCGCTAAAGTGAGATATTGATCACCGAGTCAACTTTCCAGGAATCTCGAGTTTGCCAGGAACCACATGTACCCGGGGGCCGACCGACTGCACTTTGGTCTTATCATCTCGCCCCCGTGTCCTACCACACCTGCTTCGGTACAGTGCATTGCGGGCAATCTACTCGGCCCGAAAAATCTCCTAGCTTCGCGGTCGGAAGGTACTTTATTCGGCCAGCTAAATGTAAGGCATGCGTTCAACATGACTCGAGGCCCAACAACGGTCGGTCCTTAATCGACACAGACGAAAACACTACAGTCCAAAACTCTGCAAGTCTCCATCCGGTCTCAACTTCATTTAACACTTAGTTATACCATGACTTCATAGTCATCCAAGCAGATCCAGGTAACCACCTATAGCTCGCAGGTGACAGGAAATCACCCGACTTCTACCGGTCTAAGCCAGCTAAGCATTGACTCGACTGCGGATACCAGGGTAACAAGGATATAGTATAACAAAGGTAAGCAAGGTATAATGCAGCAACGGTTGCAAACAACTCCTGAACGTAATGCATCAATTTAAAGTAAAGTATTTAATTAAATAATTGCAAACCGGGAGAAAAATGCTCTGGGGCTTGCCTCTCTCGAAGGAGCTCGGACGGTGATCGGGGCACTCTAGAAGTTCCTCAACATCCTCCTCGTCGACTTCTGGCACTTCCTGCTGCTGCACCTCGAGTTGCTCCTCGGGCTCCTCGGGTATGACGACTGGGTTCTCAGTTTGCGATCCTGTATGATGCAATGCGCGTAAGTGATTATGCAAACGGTGCATCGAAGGAGATGAATGTAATGGATATGTTGAAATGCAAGGTAGTCAACATCATCTAAGAACTATACTACAAGCACATGTCATTTACTGCATTCTCTTCTACTACTAATATGTTAAGTTAACCTATCTTATGAAATGCTTCAAAGATACACCAAAGCTTTACTACTTTCTTAATCACACTTAAAGCAACACTTGCTTAAACCCTAATTAATAATAGGTTTGAATAACAACATACATTTCTGATGCTCCTAAAAATCTGAGAAAATTACAGTAGCATCCTACTACCCTAAACAGACTACCATAAAAATTTCATGACATTTGGATAAGTAAACTATCCTACACAAAAATGACAAGCTATAGCATAAAAATGAGCATGAAATTACTTTGTACTATGAAAAGTGTCAAACAACAGAATTAGTATTTTTCCTAGGTTCTTAATAGCATATAATGACTGTACAAAAATTATCACATGCATGTTTTATACAAAGTTTGCTCTTTAGCAAAAATAACAAAAATCAGCCATTAAAGGCACTTGAACTACACCTCAAAATTTTTCCACAGCACATGCATGAAACATATTTTTCATAGGAAGTACATGACCTAAGAAGATTAACAAACTTGAAATCATATTTTTCTGCAGACTATAGATTTTTCTACATATTTTTCAAGTTATCAGCAATATCCATGATTAAAAAAAATCCTACAGAAAAGTATCCCAAAAATGACATGCAAAAATTTTCCCAAGTAGATCTGATGATAAGGAACCTAGCAAAATTTGTTTCAACAAATTTGGAGCAAGTTTGACCATCCAAATATTTTTCAAACCATTTCAGATTTCAAATAATAAAGAATAATGAAAATCAATTCACTTAAGCGTTACTGGGCCGGCCCGAAGGGAACAGTTGGCCCACGGCCATCACCGGCCTTCGCAGCCCGAGCGCGAGGGAGAGGGAGACGGCCCAACAGGGCGTCAGCCCCCGGCCTGGCTCGGCCTGGCCAGCCGAGGCATGGTGACACGCCGGGGCGCGCGCGCTGGCGCGACGGCGCGGCTCGGCCCGCGGCCGGCGGCCGTCTCCGGCCATGGCAGCGCAAGCCAGTGAGCGCAATAGGTGTGCGAGGCTATGGCGCAAGCAAGAAGGCAGCTAAGCACGGCTGAGAAGGGGAGAAAGAGGGCGCTCCACGGCGGCCGAGCACGGCGGCGCCATGGACGTCGGTGGCGAGGCGCGGGGAAGCTCACCCAGGGCTCGGAAGGCGGCGCAAGCGCGAGCGTGAGCCGAAGGAAGGTGAGGCGCGGCTGTGGGCGCGAGCAATCGGAAAATGACGTGGCGGTGCGAGAGCTTGGCGTCGGCGGAGCGGCAGGCGCGGCGAGGGCGGAGCTCGAGCTCTTAGCTCTGGAGGGAAGAAGAAGAAGCATGGGCGCGAGTGAGCGAGTGCACGGGCATCAGCAGGTGAAGGCGGGCGCGTGGGCGCGGTGTCAGGCCGCGGCTGCCGCGTGGCAGTTGACGCCGGCATGCGGTCGCCACGCGGCGGACGCTTTCTGCCGCGGTCGTGGCGTGGCGCGGCGAGCAGCAGGGGGACGGCGCGGCGCGCGGGGCTGGGCTGGGCCGAGGCGCGATGGGCTGGCGCGCGGCTGCGGGCGGCTTGCTGGCGCACTGGGCCGGCTTTGGCAGGCGGGCCAGAAGCGAGGCGGCGGCCCGCGAAGGAGGAAAAAAAAACATTTTTCAAATAAATTTTTCAAGGAATTTAAATGCCATCTTTCAAATATTATTTTGAGCAAGAAAATGACCTCTTATGAAAATGTACCAAAAATGAAAGTTGCTTAGAATTTAATTCTCTACAACTTTGCTTTTATGACCAAAGTCCAAATCTATCTAGATTTTAAATTATAGAATCAAAGTTAAATTTTTAACTCAAAACCCTAATTTTGGGAAATTACTTTGGGAAGCAAAATTTTGAATTAATTTGAATACAAACCTTGCTCCAAAAATTGTGCTAAACAAATCTAGATGATTTACAAGCATAACCAACAGTTTCTACTCAACTAGCAAGCAAGAATCAGAGCAAAACAACTCTAATAAGTGTATGCCTTATTTACTTTTCACAACATGTTTCGTATGTTTCGAAGTAATGTTTCAGTTGTTATATGCAAGATTACGCATGTGTGATTAGGATGCTTGATGATGCACGATATGCATGATTAGCAATGCCTAAGTGCAGGCATAACACCGGGGTGTTACAATAACTTTCACCGTTTGTTCCTGTTTTTGTGTTTACCATGGCAGGAGGTGATCAGACTGGAGATAACAATTCTAAGGGTTTCAACGAGTGTGTCAGCCAAGAGCAACTACAAACTGTTGTAGAGGATGCCCAAAAAAGGATGAATGAGGCCGTCAGAAAGGCAGTCACTGACGCACTCATTGAACTCAACATTAGCAACAGCATGGAGAGATTGGACAAATGAATTTCCACGCTAACCGACAAGGTTACTGAGTTGGAAACATTGGTGGCGGTCAACAACAATGACGTCTCCAGCAGCAACACCGATGGTCTCTTGCCAGAAGACACAGTGCATGATGTTGCTAGAAACATAGATCGAGCAGCCTTTCGACAAGCAAGATTACGACGATGTCTTCACCGCAACACGACAGGTATGAGTGGTGTCCACCACCATCAATGTAATAATCACTGTGTACCCGATGATCCTTATGCTAAGATTAAGTTCACAATACCATCTTTTTTGGGTCATTACGATGCTGAGGGATATCTTGATTGGGAGATGACAGTAGAATAAAAGTTTAGTGCCCACCTTATTCCTGAGCATCATAGAGTTTGTCAAGCTACTAGTGAGTTTAAGGATTTTGCCATTATTTGGTGGAATGGGCTAGCTGCACAGGATGCTTTACCTGGTACATGGGAAGAACTTAAGGTAGCTATGCGTGATCGCTTTGTTCCTCCTTCTTATCATAGAGACTTACGTAAGAAATTAATGTGTTTAGAACAAGGAGATAAATCTGTACATGATTACTATGGTGAGCTCCAAAATGGATTGATATGCTGTAGTGTTGTGGAGAGAAACAAAGATGCCATTTGTCATTTTTATTCGGGTTTGAGGCATGAGATTCAGGACAATGTTGATTATAAAGAATTTAATACTGTCAACCAGTTGTTTCAGTTTGCTATGCTTGCAGGAAAGGAATTGCAGGGGCGTAAACAACAGAGCAAGAGCAAGGTCAGCACCACCACATACATGCCACGCTCGGCACCATCTTTGGGGCTGACCAAGCCAACCACTTTTTGGCCGCCTCCACCAGCGAGCAAGTGACCAACAGCGTCTAGAGTTTCTGCTACACCTAAGGCACCTCCCACATGACCTTCAGATTTAGGTAAAAATTCTTTGCAGATGCCTATCAAGAGTTCCTCATCCGTTGCATCGACGGGATGCACTTCGGGCATTCAGTGCCACCGCTGTCATGGCATTGGCCATGTGCAGAAGGACTGCCCAAGTCAATAGGCATATATTGCTACAGAAGATGGTTACATCAGCACCTCTGACATTAAGGATGAAGAAGACCAAGATGCAGATGAGAAGGACGGCGAAGTCCTTGGTGATGAGGCCACGGCGGCCTATAGGAGCATCATTGTACAGCGGGTGCTCAGCTCACAAGTCCAGCAACCTGAGAAGCTACAACGCCATAACTTGTTCCAAATTTTCTTCGTCATCAGCGACCGTCACGCACGTGTCATTATTGATGGAGGTAGCTGCAACAATTTGGTGAGTTCTGATTTGGTCAAGAAGCTTGGCTTGACCACACGCCCACATCCACGTCCCTACCATATTCAGTGGCTAAATGATTCAGGTAAAGCAAAGGTAACACAAACTTGCAGAGTATCATTTTCTATTGGTTCGTATGCTGATTCTGTTGATTGTGATGTGGTACCTATACAAGCTTGTTCACTCTTATTGGGTCATCCTCGGGAACATGATAATGATGCTACACACCATGGTAGAAGTAATAAATACACTTTTGTGCATAAAGGAAAGAAAATTACTTTGGTACCTTTGACCCCTGCTCAAATTATAAAAGCTGATAGAGAACGCGCTGCTAGTTTGAATGATGTCCCATCTGAAAATCAGTAAGTTGCTAATTCTATTTTCCCACCTAAAAAGGATAAGTCTACATCTATTTCTAAGGCTGAGGGGATTAAATTGAAGGGTGGTGTTATGTTTGCAACAAAATGTGACTTTGCTGAAATTTCTAATGATGATATTTGCTATGCTTTGGTATGCAAATGAGCTATGTTTTTGCTTGATGATATTGTTAGCTCGGTGCCTCCTGCTGTCACTAACCTTTTGCAGGAGTATGAGGACATTTTTCCAGGTAAGATACCCCCGGGGCTGCCACCTATGAGAGAAATAGAGCATCAAATTGATTTGATTCTAGGAGCAACCTTGCTCAACTGTGCTGCCTATCGAACCAATCCTGAGGAGACTAAGGAAATTCAGCGGCAAGTCCAAGACCTTTTGGACCGCGGGTATGTACGTGAAAGCCTTAGTCCTTGTGTCGTTCCTGTACTTTTGGTTCCTAAGAAAGATGGAACTTGGCATATGTGTGTTGATTGTAGAGCCATCAATAATATTACTATTCGGTATCGTCATCCTATTCCTAGGCTAGACGACATGCTTGATGAGTTGTGTGGTTCTATAATTTTCACTAAGATTGACTTGTGAAGTGGCTACCACCAGATTAGAATGAAACTTGGAGATAAATGGAAAACTACGTTTAAAACCAAATTCGGGTTGTATGAGTGGTTAGTTATGCCTTTTGGATTGACAAATGCACCTAGCACTTTCATGCGCTTAATGAATGAGGTTTTAAGAACTTTTATTGGTCATTTTGTGGTAGTTTACTTTGATAATATATTGATTTATAGCAAGTCTGTTGATGAACATATGGATCACTTACATGCTGTTTTTAATGCTTTACGTGATGCACATTTATTTGGTAACCTTGAGAAGTGCATCTTTTGCACGGATCGAGTTTCTTTTCTTGGCTATGTTGTAACTCCATAGGGAATTGAGGTGGACGAGATGAAAATTGAAGCCATAAAGAGCTGGCCGGTTCCCCAAACTGTCACACAGGTGAGGAGTTTTCTTAGTCTTGTAGGATTCTACCGCCGCTTCATCAAAGATTTTAGCACCATTGCTACCCCGTTGCATGAGTTGACGAAGAAATGAGTGGTGTTCCATTGGGGAAAGACACATGAGGAGTCCATTGACACTTTGAAGGACAAGCTTACATACGCACCATTGCTACAACTTCCAAACTTTGGTAAGACTTTTGAGCTAGAATGTGATGCTAGTGGAGTTGGTATTGGAGGTGTTTTGATGCAAGATGGTAAACTCATTGCTTACTTTAGTGAAAAATTGCATGGCCCTGTTCTTAATTATTCCACGTATGATAAGGAATTGTATGCACTTGTTCATTCTTTAGAGACGTGGCGTCATTATTTGTGGCCTAAAGAATTTGTTATTCATTCTGATCATGAATCGCTTAAGTATCTTCGCTCTCAAAATAATCTGAATCGTAGACATGCTAAATGGGTTGAATTTATTGAATCTTTTCCTTATATTATCAAACACAAGAAAGGGAAGGATAATGTGATTGCTGATGCTTTGTCTAGAAGATATACATTGCTGTCCCAACTTGATTGTCAAATTTTTGGTCTTCAATCAATTAAAGAACAATATGCGCTTGATCCTGATTTTAAGGATGTGTTGCTTAATTGTAGAGAGAGACGCACATAGAATAAGTTTATGATCAACGATGGGTTTTTGTTTAGAGCTAACCGCCTATGTATTCCAGTTGGTTCCGTTCGTCTTTTGTTGTTGCAGGAGGCATATGGAGGCGGATTGATGGGACATTTTGGTGCCAAGAAGACAGAGGAGGTGTTGTCCACACACTTCTTTTGGCCAAGGATGAGGCGAGATGTAGAGCGGTACGTGGCTCGGTGTGCCACATGTCAAAAAGCTAAGTCGCGGTTGAACCCACATGGTTTGTATATGTCTCTTCATGTTCCTTCTACTCCTTAGGCTGATATATCTATGGATTTTGTGTTGGGTTTGCCAAGGACTAAGAGGGGGAGGGATAGCATTTTTTTGGTGGTTGATCATTTTTCTAAGATGGCACATTTCATTCCTTGTCATAAGAGCAATGATGCTGTTCATATTGCTGACCTTTTCTTTCAAGAAATCGTTCGCTTGCATGGTATGCCTTTTACTATTGTTTCAGATTGCGACGCAAAATTCTTGAATCATTTTTGGCATACGTTGTGGAATAAATTGGGGACCAAGCTGCTGTTTTCTACAACATGTCATCCCCAAACTGATGGGCAAACTGAGGTTGTGAATCGAACATTGTCCACCATGTTGAGAGCAATTTTGAAGCGCAATTTGAAGATGTGGGAAGAGTATTTGCCGCATGTGGAGTTTGCATATAACAGGGCGGAACATTCCACCACCAAGGTAAGTCCTTTTTAGGTAGTGTATGGTTTTAACTCCCATGCTCCTATTGATCTTTTGCCTTTGCCTACCACTGAGAGAATACATAGTGATGCTAGAGAGCGTGCTGATTTTATTCGTAAGTTGCACGAAACAACTAAAGCAAATATTGAAAGAATGAATGAAAAGTATAGAATTGCTGGTAGTAAAGGTAGAAAAGAGATTAAACTTGAACCGGGTGATTTAGTTTGGTTACATTTGAGAAAAGATAAATTTCCTGAGCTGCGTAAGTCTAAATTAATGCCAAGAGCAGCTGGTCCTTACAAGATAATTGAGAAAATAAATGATAATGCCTACAAACTTGAGTTGCCACCCGAGTTCGGGGAAAGTCCCACCTTTAACATTGCAGATTTGAAACCTTATTTGGGAGAAGAAGATGAGCTTGAGTTGAGGACGACTCCATTTCAAGAGGGGGAGGATAATGAGGACATCACTCCTTCGGATGTACCCGCTGATCCTCCAACCGTCATGCAAGATCCAATGACCCGGGCTCGAATGCGTCAACTCAATTTAGAGGTGAGTTCGTTCTTAAGTGATTATTTTTATACTTTTAAGAATAGACTACTACCTAATGATGTTATCTTGCTTAGGAATATTGAAGAGGGTCATGAAAGACTTAGAAGACATGGTGGAGGCGAAGATGACCAGCAAGGACGTCCAACAGGAACCGGAGGCCCCATCCAACATGATTTCGAGTCTGCCTCGGCCTCCAAGACCAGTCTGCCTTAAACTGGTCACCCAGGACGCATCCGGACTCCGTTTTCAACGATCCACATATGGATGGAAAGCTAATTTGATAAGGAAGCCAATCCAAGTGGTCTCACATCAAAAGATCTTCAGAATCAACAGGAAACGTCAAAACAAGTTAGTGTCTAGAATCTGCCAGGGTGCTACGACACCGTCTTTTGGTCCGTTGGACCGTGTATCGTGTTTGGGCCCATTAGGGGGCGCGTCCAGGGTAGGCGACGACCCTAAGACCTTTATAATCATACGTCGCTGCCATCATTAGGTTTTGAGTTTTGCTTAGATTATTCTGTCAAGAACAGTTTCGCCGTTCATTGGTTTGTGAGACCCCATCTTTGAGAGATTAATCATTCATCTGCAATTTGGTTGTGTTCTTTCTTGTTCTTGCTTATGTTCTTTGTTGCGCAGGCAGGGATTAGCCATCTTGGCGAGGTCAACCTGGTCCGAGACTCGGTTGATAACCAGAGGAGCTGTGGTGCTAAGATTGCAGGGTTCGATCTTTTGATCTGAAGCCGGATCAGTGTGTCAATCTCTGCCACAACGATAGTTACCACAACCTGACAGAAGATCGGGATCCCCGTTCCCATTAGAAGGTCTCTGATCCTAGAGGATCTCGTTGACCTGACAGTGCGCCGCTTTAAACATGGCGGTGACCTTGGCGACCTCTGGTGTCTGCGGGAGCCGGGCGAGCTCGTTGGCGTCCACTGCCAGATTGACGCTTGGATTTTGTAGACGTCGTGGCCGTCAACACGGACAAACTCATCGTCAAGGTTGCGTTGGAGTGGCCTTCCTTGTGAGTCAAGCTGCTGCTCGGCCATCGCAAGGGCGGACTCGTTTGCTCGGCGCTGCGCACGGTTGACGTTTCGGTTCTCACGAGCGGCGCGTTCCTCCTCAGTTTCGCCGTTCCGAGGGGGGCTATCGACGCTGACGTTGAAGATTGCGCGGCCATGGAAAGGAGGGAGAGGAAGTAGTTCGGTGGTGGTCTCGGCGACAGTCTCCATAGAGCCCTAGGACTCGTAGTCTGGATTCTCCTCCAAGATGGTTTGGAGGGATACCCTGGGGCGTCGGCTGACGTGTAGCATGTTGACGGTCGGCGGAGGCTGGTTGGCGATCTAGTCGACGAGAGGATGGATATCTCCAACCTGGTTGGCGAATTTGCCCCTTAGGGCATCTTGGTAAGCGGCGGCGATGTTGGTGAACCCGAAGGGTAGGGCCGTAACCCCCAGAGTTTCCCGAGCAGCCTCCGATAGATCTAGATCGGAGGGTGGTCGGCGCAGAACCAGAGTGTCCAGAGTCGATTCAGCGATGGAGAGGCAATCGGCGAGCTTCTGACCAACCTGATCGATGGATGCGATCAGATCGTCGTTGTTGATCTGCCTTCTCTAGTAGCGAGGAAGCGGGAGGCGAGTTGTCGATGAAGGTGACCTAGGAGGCAGTTCCGAGATCGGATCTGCAGTCGCAGGTGTTGGGGTGATCGGCGCAGAATCGATCTGCACCGGCTCGATGAGCTCTCCGGCTCTGTCAGCGTTGATGATCCATGAGATCGATCCGACCATGAAGATCTGGCCGGGCTAAGGGAGGGACGAAGAGCCTGCGAAATGTACCATCTTGTTCGATATAGAAACAGCACGCACTCCCCTACCTAGCGCGCCAACTATCGACAGAATATCATCGACAGTCCTCCGAGGGGTATCCCACGAAGGTAGATTGATCGGCAGAGAGACGTGTAATCAAGAACAAGAAGGCAACAGAGACACACGAGTTAGATAGGTTCAGGCCATCAGTATGACATAATACCCTACTCCTGTGGTCTGTTGGATTGTATTGGCTATCGTATGATATTGCGTGAGTTTGGAGGGGGTCCTGCCCGCCTTATATAGTCCGGGGGACAGAGTTACAAGTCGGTTAGATCTGAGAGATAACCGAAAAGTAATAACAGATTACAAGAATCATGGGATCATACGTATCCTAACATATCTCGTAGTATCTTCAGGATATCTTTCCAGTGTCTTGCGGGAGGCGCCGAGCAGAGTCGTGCCCCGCAAGGCTTTGTCTTGTGGGCTGGGCCGCCCCTAGGGGCACAACCCTTGTGGTCTGCCGTGGGTATCTGGGGTCGTACCCCCACAGCTGGCGGGAAGGAAACCAGGAGCCAAACGTACAAAGAAGCCCAATAGTCGACTAAACATACCCTGTGTGGCCCAGATATGAAGGCAGCCCATCGTGGCCCCCTTTTGTAAGCAAACACCGGAGCCGTGAAGGACTAGAACGGGGGACTAGAAACCTGACCGTGCCCAAGGGCCACGGCAATGACGGCGTTCGGCGATCTCGTTGATCGGCCGACGACAACCGAGTTTTCACCCAAATACACTATCATACTATAGTTGATCTATCATAGTCCGGCTACCGAGAGCCCGCCGCGCCGGTTCGTGGCCTCGATGTACTCCACGTTTCGGCGGTACACCTCGAACCGGCGCTGGTGCTCCGCAGCGGTCGCGTAGGTCCGGTTGTGCGCGGCGCGCCAAGCGTGGAACCGATTCGTCATCATGAGCATTTCGCTGCGCGGCGCTGGCCAGCAGGAAGCTGGTGCACAGGAGGGCGAGGGCTAGACAACGTGAGGCGGCACCCATGATGAACACGTACAATACAGTCGATCGATGTGGCCCGATGCTCCAGCTGGTATCTCTGGCCGTGAAAGTTGCTTGCTTGGAGTCTGGAGAGCAGCCAAAGTTGTGGGCTTAATAACGGGCGTGGCCAGGCGATCGATCACGACGCGCATCCTAGCGTCGCGTCGATCGTCAGAGACTAGGATCACGGCGTCGGGGGTACGTGTTCGCTTTGCTGCTCCGGCCGGTCGACGAGAAATGGCCGCAGCATCTTAAGGAGCAACGCAAGCAGCATGGTGCCAGTACACGTCCTTCCAGATGATGATGCAATGCAATTTTTTGCATCTCTGCTAGCTTTACAGTTCACACCGACGACGTACCTCCCGGATGAGAGACCGTCTGTTAATTAGGTTCAGTGGTCCGATTTTAGTTAAGGATAAGACGCACGAGAAGTTCATGGCAGCCACAGTTTTAGTTGTGCTGTTAAGAGTTAGTGCAACCATATAGTAGTGGCAGTGTGGCGCTGTATATAGTGAAGCGTGCGTTACGTCGTTGCCTGCACTCTGAACTCTTGGTTAGAGCATGTCCAGCAATACGCTAATCCCCTAAACCAGCCTCCTACTTATCTAAGTAGGGGCTCCTATGTTTTTTTAGGCCTTGGTTTCTAGCTGTCATTTTTAACACACCCTAAATCTCGGCCCATATTCTTTTTTGTCCTCTCTAATTTCAACATACTGACCCTGCATTTTCATCATTTCACCTTACAATTCAATTTCAAATGCATAGATTTCAACCGCAATAAATTTATCAAATTTAAGCACGACAAATACAAATTGTATCTCAAATTTAAACCACCACATCATGGGGAGCATGCTGGATTTTATTTAGATATTTCTTATTAGAGGCCTACAAGGAACACCACGTACGCGGGGTGTATTTATTTGTATAGAAACATAGTAGTAGCACCCACGGTATGCATATATAGGAGTACAACACGGCAAGTCATGATGTGTCGATCATCAGACCTCGCTGTTCTCATATGTAGCACTAGTAGTAGCAGTAGGTTGATACTTAACGAGCGCAACGATCCTCGCAGCATCGTTGTTATTGTTGATGCCAAGCTTCTGCATGTCGGGGATCACAGCGTTCTGGTTTTTAGCCCAGTCGAAGGCAGCTTTCGAGATCCTGTCCCATTTCTGCACCTGCTTCCCCTGCATCTGGCTTAAGGTCACCCCTGGCTGGTTGTTGAACCCCGCTTCTACCGTGCGGGACACAGTGATGAACCGGATCCCCTCGCACACCATGACCACCAGCTTCGCCAGTTTGCTCTTCGTGTCAGCTTGGGGGTCAACCACCGCTGCCAGATCAGCATCCTGCAGCATCAGCAGCTCCTCCTCCTCCTCCTCCTCCTCCTCCTCTAATGTCATCGTCGTCTTCTTCGCCAGGTCGTTGACGGCTCTGGTCATTTCGGCACGGCCCAAGGTGATGATCTCCAGACCCTTATTGCCGATGAGGTCCTGGTACCGGCCACCTCGGGTTGTCGTCGAGGAGGTGGGTGTCGCCGTTCTTGCCGAACTCCCACCACACACCGGCCGGGGTCCTGAAGCCGACGAGGTAGAGGTTGTCCATGCGTATGGCGAGCGTGATGGAGCTGGTTTTGGTTTTGAGCTCGATGTGGAACCAGAGATCGGGGACCTTCTTCTCCGGTGGCAGCACAGGCTGGAGTATGCCTTTATGGTCGGTGCAGTATTTGATCACTTCTTTCCGGGCCCAGGCAATGAAGGAGCCGTAAGTGTTGTTAGCGACCTGTACTATACTTAGTTAGCACGTTCCTTGGCTCTCCTTGAGTCTAGCTATTGTTAGTTATCCGACTGCCTTGATGTACATGTATAAGAGGCGTAAGCCCTGATCAATACAACTTGAGTTGTCTGCATTGTTCTCTTCAGTTCTTACATGGTATCAGCCGTTCCACGATCCTAACTCTCCGCTGCCTCATCCTAACACCCCGACGCCGCCATGAGTTCATCCTCGTCCTCATCGTCGTCGGCCTTCCGACAACTCCGACGCCGAGTCGGGCCTTCCCCACACACTCCGCGTCCAAACCGAGCCTGCTACGCCGGCCGTCGTCCACGGCATCAACATCCTCAACCGAGTGCCCATCGTCCTCGACTTCAACGACGCGAACTACGTCGCCTAGGCAGCGCTCCTTCTCCGCCATCTTTGGCCAGTTCGGACTCCGCGACCACGTCGACGGCTCCACCGCCAAGGGCGACAGCGACTTGGTGCAGAATGACTGCGCCATCGTCTCTGTGGTTCTACAACCGCATCTCCCCCGAGCTTCTCTCCATGGTCTCGGAGGACACCGACACCGCTTACTCCATCTGGCGCGGCGTCCGCAACCTCTTCCGCGACAACAAGGATACTCGCGCCGTCTACCTCGGCGCCGAGTTCCGCAACTTCTACCAAGGTGATCTCAACATCCTCGACTACTGCTCCCGCATGAAGGTCATGGCCGATCGCCTCGCCGGTCTCGGTGCCCCGGTGAACGACAAAGATCTCATCTACAACATCGTCCGTGGCCTCAACCCTCGTCTCCACCACGCGATCCCCCACATCACCCTTCGCCGCCGTCATCCGTCGTTCCTCAAGATGCGGTCCATGCTGCAGCTCGAGGAACATCGCATCAACGAGTCGGAGAAATTGCAGGCAGCGGCGGCGCTTGTCGCTCACGCCGCGCACGCCGGCACGTCATCTTCCACGGCGCCCACCGCGACACCATCGGCCACTCATCTTCAGTCCACGGCGGCCTTCATCGCCAACGCCGCGCCCGGTGTCCCCACGTCGCACGGCGCTCCGGCCAAACCGCCAGCGACAACTACCACCACGACCGCACCATCCAACGGCGGACGTCCTCAATCGAGCTCCTTCTCCAACAAAAAGAAGAAGAAGAAGAAGAAGGGCTCCTCATCAAACACGGCGCCACCACTAGGCTTATGGCCCTCACTGAACCCCTGGACGGGTACGGTGCAGGCTTGGCCATTCGCACCTTCGCCCACGCCCGGCGTTCTCAGGCACGAGCCCTTCCTCCGCGGCTCCACAGGCACATGTCGCCGGCGCGTCTTCCCAGCTGGACCCACAGCTGCTCGCCACACTGAACAACATCTCGCTCCAACAGCCCCAGTCCTGCCGGTGATTGGTTCCTCGACACTAGGCGCCTCGTCTCATATGTCGCAAGGCTCCGGTAACATCTCTTCTCTCCTTCCACACTCTTCCTCCACCCGAATCATTGTTGGTAATGGCACCTCCTTACCCATTACACACACTGGTTCATCCTCCATCCCTACTCACTCATATCCGCTCTCCTTGCACAATGTTCTTGTCTCTCCATCTCTAATTAAAAACCTTATTTCAGTTCGTGCTCTAACTCGTGACAATCCTATTACAATTGAATTTGACAATTGTGGTTTCTCTATCAAGGATCGCGACACCAAGGCGGTACTTCTCCACAGTGATAGCGTCGGTGATCTCTACCCCCTACACCCGACGCAATCATCCACCTCCACGCACTGCCTCGCCACCGTTTCAGCAGATCTTTGGCATCAGCGGCTCGGTCATCCCGGCAAGGAGTCATTCCGTCGCCTTCTTCAATCTTTTGCATTCACTTGTAATAAAGATTTGTCACACACCTGTCATGCTTGCCGTGTTGGCAAACCTGTGCGTTTACCGTTTGTTCCCTCTCAGCACAAAACTACTGAAGCCTTTGAATTAATTCATTGTGACGTTTGGACGTCACCTGTTTCCAGTTTCACTGGCTATCGCTATTATCTTGTGCTCCTGGATGACTTCACGCATTTTGTCTGGACATTTCCTTTGCGCAGCAAATCTGAAGTCGCCACAAAGATCATGTCATTCCATGCTTACGTCCGCACACAGTTCGCCCATCCCATTCGCGCGTTCCAGACCGACAATGGTCGTGAGTTTGATAACTCGGTTCTGCGCAAATTCTACTTCGACAATGGCATTCTCCTACGTCTCTCTTGCCCATACACTTCCCAACAAATGGGAAAGCTGAGCGCAATCCTACGCACTCTGAACGACGGCAGTTCGAGTCCTACTCTTTCATGCAGCGATGCCACCAATATTCTGGGTCGAGGCGTTACAGACATCCACCTTTCTTCTGAACCACAAACCCTGCAAGCCTCAGCTCCA
This sequence comes from Miscanthus floridulus, assembly GCF_019320115.1. Classification (NCBI taxonomy): domain Eukaryota; kingdom Viridiplantae; phylum Streptophyta; class Magnoliopsida; order Poales; family Poaceae; genus Miscanthus; species Miscanthus floridulus. The sequence continues at coordinate 137,227,474 of NC_089582.1, forward strand.
TGGCCACTCCTTTCTCTCTGCTCTTCAACACCGACCCTGACTATGCATCCCTTCGCGTCTTCGGGTGTCTATGCTACCCAAACACTGAATCCACCAGCCCTAACAAGCTTTCACCACGTTCAGTGGCTTGTGTTTTCATTGGTTATTCGCAGGATCATCATGGCTATCGATGCTACAACCTGACGACGCGGAAAGTTCTGACATCGCGCCACGTCCACTTCGACTGAGGCCGTTTTCCCCTACCGCGTCAGGGCCTGCGACTGTCGTCCCCAACAACCTGCGCCTACAATCCGTGGCGCCCGGATCTTTCTGATGACGTGGTCCCGCCGCCGCCGATCCCGGATCCACCGTCTCCGCGATCACCGCGTGCCCATCCAGAACCAGGAAGCCACCTGCGGATCTCCAGCAGGCCCTCGACTTCGTCAGCAGCCACGACTGCCAACGAACACACGACACGGATCTCGCTCCCCGCCGTTCACGCCCGCATCGACATCTGCAGCTCCAGATGCGACTACTAGTCGCGGACATCCCTGCCTCGCACCCGATGGTGACCAGGGCACGCACGGGGATAATCAAGCCGAACCCACGCTACGCCTGGCACTGCAACTACGACGACTACTACTGCCACGCCTACATCGCCAATCTCACCGATCCCACGAACAGTCAATCAGGCTCTCCAAGACCCCAAATGGCGACTAGGCTATGCAGTCCGAGTTCGACGCCCTACTCGCCAACAACACGTGGGAGCTCGTTCCTCGACCTCCTGGTGCACATGTCGTAAGCGGCAAATGGATCTTCTGCCACAAGTTCAACGAAGACGGCAGCTTCAATCGGTACAAGGCACGATGGGTGGTTCGCGGGTTCACCCTAGCGCGCAGGAGTTGATTACGGCGAGACATACTGTCCCGTTGTGAAACCGGCGACAGGTCCGCACGGTGCTCACGCTGGCTGCTCAACGCCGCTGGCCTGTCCATCAGCTCGACAGTCAACAACGCCTTCCTTCATGGCGTACTCGACGAACAGGTCTATGCTCAGGCAGCCCGCAGGCTTCGTCGACTCTTCGGACTCCGACATCGGTGTGCCGCCTCTCCAAGAGCCTCTATGGCTTGAAACAGGCGCCCAGGGCGTGGTACATGTGACTCGCCACTGTTCCTCAGCTCGATGGGGTTCAAGCCCACTCGATCTGATAGCTCACTCTTCGTTCTTCGATGCGGCAAGGAATCGGTGTATCTTCTTCTCTACGTCGATGACATCGTGCTCACGGCATCGTCTAACGACATCCTACGCCACATCATCAGCACCATCAACGCAGAGTTCGCCCTCAAGGACATGGGCCTGGTCCACTACTTCCTCGGCATCTAGGTTCAGTGCAACGGCACCGGCTTCTTCCTCCAACAGCAGCAGTACGCCATCGACCTTCTTGAACGAGCTGGTATGACTGAATGCCACCCCTGCGACACTCCGATCAACACCACCAGAAAACTCTCCAGCGACTCCGGCTCGCCCCTGAACACAGCAGATGCCTTGGACTACCGTAGTCTGGTCGGCGCTCTTCAATATCTAACGATGACACGGCCATACTTGCAGTATGCTGTGCAGCAAGCCTGTCTCTTCATGCACACACCAACAACGGCGCATCAAGCTCTCATGAAGCGAATACTTCGCTATGTCCATGGCACCACAGCTCTTGGTCTCCATCTGCGCGGCTCCAACCAGAATGATCTTGTCGCCTACTCCGATGTGGATTGGGCCGGGTGCCCGGATACAAGACGCTCCACTTCGGGCTTCTGTGTGTTCATGGGTGACGCCATGATCTCAGTGGTCATCCAAAAGACAGACGACTGGTGTCTCGTTCAAGCACCAAGGCTGAATACCGAGGCATCGCCAACGCCGTAGCCTGAGTGCACTTGGCTCCTGACAACTGCTAGGCGAACTGGACAGTCCCCTCACTGAAGGCAACTATCATCTTCTGCGACAATGTCTCCTGCCTGCTACATGAGCTCCAATCCAGTACACCACAAACGCACAAAACACATTGAGCTTGATGTGCACTTCGTCCGCGAGAAGGTCGCAGTTGGACAATGCAAAGTTCTACATGTACCCACAGCGCAGCAGTACGCCGACGTCATGACCAAAGGTCTACCGACGGCAACATTCAAGGAGTTCCGAAATAGTTTGTGCGTCGCCAGCAACGACTGCTCATACTGCGGGGGGGTGTTAGCGACCTGTACTATACTTAGTTAGCACTGTTCCTTGGCTCTCCTTGAGTCTAGCTATTGTTAGTTATCCGACTGCCGTGATGTACATGTATAAGAGGCGTAAGCCCTGATCAATACAACTTGAGTTGTCTGCATTGTTCTCTTCAGTTCTTACAAGTGTAGTTCATGTCATCCACGTTGAAGGTTTCAGTGAACCTTGGTACTATTCTTTTCTTTGTTTGCGTAATAAGATCACTGAACTCTGGGTTTGGCTCGGCCATTGTCTTCTCTTTTGTATCAACAGCTAAAAGGATGGATGGGTTGTTGGCATTGTGAATTGGGATGATGTACTTGCAGATATATATAGTGGGAGAGTTGGGGCATGTAGCCATGTAGGTATTCTATATCTATGTATCTATATCCATATCATTTCTCACTAATAGTCATGTCATTTCACTAACTTCCAAACTTTTAATGAAAGCAAACCATCCATATCATCTTCCACTCACTTTCCACATCATCTCCCACTAATAGACATGTCACTAACTTTCAACCTCTTAATGAAAGCTTTTCACGTCATCTTCACTAAACAAAATTACTAACTTTCAGCCTTTTTATAAAAGCAAGCCATCCACATCATCTCCCACTAACTATCCACGTCATCTCCCACTGATAACCATGTTATCCCACTAACTTCCAACCTCTTAACGAAAACAATCCATCCACATCATCTCTCACACTATCCCACCATCTTCCTCTGATAGTCATGTCATCTCACTAATTTCCAACCTTTAATAAAAGCTATTCACATCATCTCCACTAAGCGTAATTACTACTTTCAATATATAAGAAACAAGAAGCATACCTCGCGTGTTGTTGTGAGAATTGTGGATTAGTGGATTTCATGGCATGTTGACATGGACAACGAAATGCTTGTGTGTCTTGTTAATGTGGACATTACAATTACACGTGCTAGTGGATTTTAAGTGCATGTGATAGTGCATTGCTGAGATGGACAGCTTGTATGTTGAGATACATAGCTAGTGAGATTTAGAATTATAAGAGATATAGATATAGATATAGTTAGATATAGATATAGATGGCATCCATATAATGCTATTTATTTTGCCATTCCATCAACTTATAATTCAATCGAATTCTACTCCCTCCGTCGTAAAAAGGATGCAATTCTAAAATAGTACTATGTTAAAGTATGTGAAGATTGACCAAGTTTATATAAAAAAATACTAACATTTATCATACTAAGTAGTCACCATTAGATTCGTCATCAAACATATTTTGATAATATACTTATTTACCATCATAAACATGAATATTTGAACTATGTATTTGGTCAAGCTCTAGGCACTTTAATCGAGAGTATGCCTGGATTTGCATTATTTTTGGGATGGGGTATTATTAGCCTTTTTAATTGAATTTTTCGTTGACTTGCCCAATTCTGATAAGACACTATGCCAGAACAGGCAATTAGTGCCCGTGCATCACTGTCGGTTGTGCTGGAGTCGCAGCTATTGCTTTTCATTGCCTGTTTGTAAGCCTAGAATCTAGAAAATTCCGGAGAAAATTTTCACCCAACAATGAAAGCACCTATCACGTCAGTTCAAACTACCACATGGCAGTGGCGTATCATTGCCGAGTCAAGCCACAAACTAGCAGTGATAAGTGTCATATCACTATCGGCTCAGGCTATGACCCAACAGTGATATATCATTGCCATGTTTTATATTAACCCAACAGTTTTCTGTACCGTTGGATCCATCTAATTAACCATCAATTGATTGATTTTCCACCATTGGATCCAACTACCGCCATTGCTTCTGGTTATAAAACAGTGTCTAGACCCCTCCATATGGATAGAAGAGGTCCCCCTGCATGTGTCGACGCTTGTAGTCCCACAAATTGGTTCATCATTTTTGTATAGTCTCAAAATATGCTCTATGTGAAAGAAAGCTGCCCATATATACCGTTTGTTTGTAGTCAAGATGGTGCACCAGAGGTACTAGAAGAATGTTTGTGAAGATGGAGCCACGGTGAAGCCAGAGCGTGCTGGTAGCAATATAATGGTATAGGACGTCCCGGTTGGTTGTTATTCGGTGTTGAGCGAGCGTCATTGGCTCACCACTGCCAGAGGCATAGGTTCATCACAACTCACAACCAAAGTGGCTCTCCACCCCTCTGGCATGTTCCTGCACGTTCGAGACCCACTAGGGTGCTAGAAAAATGTTTATGAGATGGTTATATTATAATGTGTTTGTGAACTTTGATGCTAAAATTTGATCTAGTTGGAAAAAGGTTGTACCCCTTTTCTGAAAAGGTTTTTGTTATCGTATATGCAAATTATTCTAATTTCTTTGTTATCATATGTTTTATGTACCATAAATTAATCTTTCTGAGTTCACATATGTTGTTGTTGAAGAGTGTTATTAGAATTATTCACTTTTTTTATAGGTTCTAATAACATGTTTTCATCATTATTACAGAAAAGGTTTTTTTTTCTAGTGGTAGGCTTTGCATCTTTGTTGGTGGTTTCATGAGCCGCCGGTATGAAAGGCCAATGAAAATGATAACATTGCATTATCGTCAGCTTGAGAGCCGCGTATGTAAATCCATTTACGTTGGCAGTAGGCCATAAACATCCACATGTAAACCTAAGATAATCGCATGTGTAAACATTCTACACAGGAGGTGTTTCAGGTAGTAACGGCACCATTGTCCGTATCACTTAGTAGTACGGAGCACGCGGCTAATTTAATGTTCATCCAAATCTGTACGAGCTGTGCGTCTGTGCCTGCAGAAGATCTCGCTGCAATACCCTGATTACTAAAACTGGCTACTCTACGAAGGCGACTTTGCCGACCCAAAGGCGATTGTAAAACCGGCTACACTCCTACTCTACGAAGGCGACTCCACCTTAATCAATCCTGAGTAAAATAAAGTGGAGTGGAGTGTACGTAGGTATGAACCAAACACCCTTAGAACTTGGCACATTATTGGCTTCACCATACAAACGCAGTGCTTGTCGACTGCCATAGCTCAACAGCATCTGATCTAGCGCTGTGCGTGACTTGTCAGCTGGGGAAGCCGTCTCGCTCGCAATCGGTGCGATTGATTGCAGTCTTTTAGGTAGCCGATGGTGTGACGCCACGGGAGTGTCTGGCAGTATTATGACCCTGTGACCTCTCGTGCGACGACGTTGATGGATGATTAATAAACTAATCAGTGGCAACCTTTTCAAGCACAGTGTATTGCTGAATCATGGGCGGACCGGCGCACGATCCTGCACGCTGCTCGGTCGTCTGGTCATCGTCGCCGCGGACCGGACTGAAATTTTTGCATTTTTTTCCTTTTTGAAAACATTTTTTACAAAAAGACATGCCAAAACGTTTGCTGAAAATAGACCATTTTTAGATGTCTTAGAACATGACGCCAAGGTATGAGGGTCGGCGTCGACTGACACGACGCCAAGGTCTTGCTACGTCACGGACGACCCTGGTCGACGGCGACACGGTGGCGCATGGGGTCCGACACGTCGGCGTTGCGTCAGCCAACGCCACTGGCCCAACCTCGGCGCGGTGAGACTACACGCCGAGCTATTGGCACCATCCGGCGCGCGGCCCAGGCGGCCCAACAACGCTTCATGGCCCAATAGCTCGGCGCAGGGTCACTTAACGCCGAGCCACCAGACTCGGCGTGGCCCGACTCAACGCCGAGGTCTAGACTCTTAAAGCCGCGCCGTGGCCCCCTTCTTCTTCCTCCCTCCATTCTGAAAAGCACCGGCTCTGCTCTCTGTTCGTCTCCCCCACGCCCCCACGAAACCCTAACCCCCAAATGTGACCCTAGGTGCCCGGATCTCGTCTCCCGAAGCTTCCTCGATGTAATGGTCCCTCCTCTCCTCCAATCTATCCGCGTAGATGTGCTTACATTGTCCCTAATCATGTGGAATCATGGGTGTATTGTGTTTTGATATATGTGTATTTGTATTTGTAAAATGTATGGCTTAGGTTGATTGAGTGCATTGTTGTTTAACTATTTTATGTGCTGAACATGTTAGGTTAGTTTGGTTTCTAGTTATTTTGGTCATTAGGGTTCTTTGTTTATTGTAGGTGTTATTAGGGTTAGTTATTTGTTGGTCATTAGGGTTAGTATGTGTTTTAGTTATTTGTTGGTCATTAGATTTTATTTTTTTATGACTAGAAATGATTATGTTGTTGGGGTTGAAAAAATGAAATGATATATTTTAGTTTCTATTTATTGGATTGAAACTCGCATGATATATTGATATGTGACACTACTTGTTGTGTGATGGCTATAGATGGATAAATTAGTGAGGTTGCATCATGGAGGCCGTATTGTTAGGACAAGAGATGATAGTTTGGAATTTCTGGACATGTGTGAGGAGTTGTTGATTTTTTTCTGAAACACCATCTTTGACCCAGTTAGTGGAGCGAGTGAAGGTTAAGTTAGGCTGAAATGAAGGAGATGTGCATGTTCAGTTTGAAGGTGTCATAGATGTTGGGTCGTCGAAGGGTCCTCGGATCAAGCGGTTGCTCAAAATTACAAGCGAGTTTGAATGGAATGATTACAAGGCAGTTGTATTGGCCTTAGAAGTGCGATATTTGGATTTAGTAGTAAGTAAGGAGTCTGGCTTAGGAAATGATAACTTCGAAGCATGCCCATCTTCCCCCGCTCACATAGGTTATGGTCCTTTGTCTGAAGAAGAAATACTTGTCACACAACTAGGCTACGGTGGTGGTGAAGTGTTTGGATCGCTCGAGCATGATGGAGGTTGGTTTGAGGGCGGTCAAGATGAGGAGGAGAATGCGGTTGCCGATGGTGAGGGCAATCATGATAGTGATGAAGAGGATGATGATTATGTAATTGGTGATGTAGAAGAAGGTTTGGACGACGCTAGCGGAGACTTTTCTATTAAGGATGAGCTTAGCGATGAAGATGATCTTAGTGGTGAAGAAGACTTTGGTGATGCTAGGGCTACGAACCGTTTTGACATAGAGATAGCTGGAGATGATGAATCCTTCATAGAGGAGATAGTCGAAGACTCTGATGACGATCGCCCTGTTGGTCGTCTCAATTTTAGGGAAATAGAGATATTATCTAGGGTCTTTCCTTGGAGAGAGATCCACTAGTTGGTGATTTCAAGGACCTTAGCCATGGTCACAGGGCAGTAGCTGATGGTGGGCCAAGTGATACAACAGTGCCTAATGTTAGCGGTTGCCTCATCATACAGAAGGGCATATTGTTTGCTACCATGGATGAGTTGAAAACATGGTTGCAAGAGTACTCCATTGTACACAATCGACCTTTTAGGGTCATCAATTCATTCAAGGAGAAGAGGTACACTGTTGCTTGTGAAGAACAACAGTGTGGTTGGAGAGTATGTGCTAGGAAGACGAAGGCAGGCAAATGGAAGATTACCTCAATGAAGCAACCACATGTTTGTGGCACTGCTGAGGCAGAAGAGAACCATCTGCAGTTCAATTCTAGGTTCATTGCAAGGCAGTTATGGCCTATGGTGAAGCATATGCCAACCATTACGGTGTCCACGTTGGTTGAGATCATCTTCCAACGGTACAATTACTATGTCAAGTATGGAAAAGCATGGAGGGGCAAAGCAGCGTGCACTGGAAATAATATTTGGAAATTGGGAAGAAGCTTATGAGCGCCTCCCTGTAATGTTGAACGCAATGAGGGCTGTAAATCCTGGGATGCACTTCGAGTATTAACCTAAAGAGGGTGAAACAAGGAATGGTAGCCAGGTATTTGGAAGGGCCTTTTGGGCATTCGGGCAGAGCATCGAAGCATTCAAGCATTGTAGGCCCGTCGTCTCAATTGACAGGACCTTTCTTATAGGAAAATTTGAAGGCACAATGCTTGTTTGTATTGGGATAGATGTAGAAGACCAGCTTGTGCCATTGGCCTTTGCGATTGTTCGGAAGGAGGACACGGATAGTTGGTGTTGGTTTCTCAGGCTAGTAAGACAAGTGGTAATTGGTCTAGGACATGATGTTTGTGTGATATCCGATAGGCATGCTGGCATTCTGAATGCCGTAGAACAAGAGATTCCTAGTTACGGCCAAATACATCACCGGTGGTGCACCAGACACCTTGCTCAGAATCTTATAAGGCGTGATCACACAAAGAACAACTTCAAATTATTTGAGGAGGTTTGCAGGCAGCAAGAGGTTCAATTATTCAAAGACTAGCTAGATGCCCTGAAGTTAGCCACAAATGTTGATGGCAGGCAATTCTTGAGCGAGTTGATGGCGTCGAAGGATAAGTGATCACTTGCATATGACACTGGAGGTTGGAGATGGGGCTTCATGACTAGTAACATGGCAGAGATGTTCAATAGCCTTCTAAGAGGTTGTCGTGGTCTGCTTATGACTGCTATTGCCTCATTCACCTTCTACAAGTTGAATGTTTGGTTCGTTTCGAGGAAGAAGCATGCGAGGTCTCTATGGACAGCAGGCAAAGCTTGGCCACTTTTAGCATCTCAGGAACTAGCTTTCTCAAAGAAAAAGTCTAAACGACAGAAGGGTTCATGTTTCGATCTGATCAACCATGGATATGAGATTCTAGAGGGTGGTGGAACTAACATTGGTGGCGAAGACCGGGGTGCTCGAAAACATAAAGTTGTGATCAATGAGAACAAGTGTACGTGTGGAAAACCGACCATATACCATAGGCCTTGCTCCCACATGATTACAGCCTATCGCCTTAGACATGTTGACGCTGAGGTCCCTCCCCGTATGGCCGTGGAGTTCTCTTTGAGGAACCTAATGAGCACCTAGAATCCTCAGTTTGAGCCATTTCTTGACGAGAGTCATTGGCCTACTTATGATGGCCCCAAGTATGTGGCTGATCTTGGTTTACTCTGGAAGAGTAGAGGACCTAAGCGGCGGAAGCGGTTCCGGATGGACATGGACCGAGCCACGAAAGGTAGATCAACCATGAGTAAGGTTGGGACACATTTTGTAGAGGACACCCAAAAGAGCCATTGCTCTGGTTGTCATAAGACGGGCCACAATAAGAGAAAATATCCTGAACTACTTAGACAACAGGTATCCACCAAGCTAGCTACTTTAATTGCTTTGTGTAATAGTGCATTGGTTTACTTTTGATTTTTTTATTGTTATGTTACTTCGTACCACATATACATGCTTTAACTTATACTAATGCTTTGGCATTCCTTATGTTGCAGGATGGATCGGTTCCCCCTTCTTGATCCAAGGTTCGATGAGCACCACCGGGCTCAGAGGATCGATAACGGAGAGGTATATTCAATAATTCGTATGAAATAGTGCATTGTTCATCTTTTGCTCTATAGTCCATGCTCTTTATAAAGTGACATGAACTAATACTTTTTCATGCTTGTCTTTTTTTTGCAAGTTTTGAATGTGCTGAGGCCAATGACACATGAGGCCTCTATGACCATGGTCTACGACGAGAGGTACACGCCCCTCCTGAAGCTAGCAAACCTTGCTACCGTTGCTCGTGTTTGTCGTCGAGGCACACCACCTTTTAACCCAGCGGCGCTGACGACATTGATAGATCGGTGGTGTCCGAAGACACACAGTTTTCACCTACCGTGCAGGGAGATGATGGTCACTCTCGAGGATGTTGCCATGATCCTTGGAGTCAAAATCCGAGGATTCCTAGTGATAGGAGACACGGAGTCTGAAGGATGGCAGCAGCGAATTGAGCACTTCTTGGGACGTCCCCTAGCGGCAGTTAAGGCTGGCAAGAAATGGTGCAGCAGTGGGGTGTCCCTGAGGTGGCTTCATCAGCAGTTTCAGGAGTGCCCACCCAACGTAGACGCCCAGACCGTGACATACTACTATCGAGCCTATGTCCTGCACATGTTTGGTACGGTTCTCTTCCCTGACGGCACTGGAGACACGGCGTCCTAGATGTACATCCCATGCCTTTGGAACTGGGAGGATGCCGGCAATAGGAGTTGGGGCTTGGCTATACTTGCCTTCCTGTACTGTCAGCTTTGTGAGGCTTGCCGCCGTCCTAGAGGCACGCACACTACAATGTCAGGGTGCATCACACTGTTGTAGGTAATAAAGCAAAGTTGTATAAGTTTCCACTACAACTCAATGTTTTTTCTTAACAAAAGTGATTAACATGCAAGTTTCCACTCTTTTTTGTAGATTTGGATGTGGGAGAGGCTTCCAGTTGGGAGACCACATCAGCTTGATCCCCCACAACCTTGGTTTCCTCAAGGAGACACAGTTGTCGCCCCTACCATGGCACACCTCTACGAGTGAGCCCACAGAACTTACCACGTGTCATGCCACGCGTACATCAGCTTCACCAACGAGCTGGACACCCTTTTGCCACAGCATATAAGTTTCCCACCCTTTTGGCCTAATCGAGGATATGTGCACAAATTGAGCATCGACTAGTTGATGACGATGTTGTGTACATGTTGAATGGCGCCCATATCGGCGGAGGCAAGTCACGGATCTCAACTTGAGCTCCTTGTGCATGGCAGACGAGGACGTCTGGATGATGAGGACCCCCCTTATTTGTTTCTATGTAGTGGAGTACCATCTCCCTCACTGTGTAGCACGGCAGTTTGGTAGGCTGCAGCCTTCTCCACCCGAGGATTTCTCCACCGGTTGGTAGCTCCACAAGTACGTAACATGCAATATTTTGTTTGTTTCACATGAATGAATCATTGAGTAGGCCTTCATATTGCCGCTATGGTGTAAAATTTGAAGGTTCAGCAGACAAAAAAAGAAGAAGATCACCAACTAGCAACTGGAGCACCAGCGCTACATTGATGAGTGGATGTTGATGGAGCAGAACAACATGGGCATCCACACCGTCCATCGTGACAAGCCATTTGATGATTACCTTGTTTGGCTTGGTCAATGAATAAGGCTTCAATTGAGGCCCGCTTGGATGGAGCAAGACATTGCTGACATTACGAGCGAGGATGAGGGCAACAACCCATATGACCAAGCTACTCGAGAAGGCAGGCAAGTTGAGATCGCCCCTGTGTTAGCCAGAGCTATAAGTGATACAACTATTTCCATCTCTGAGGTCTTTACTGTGATGGAGACTCAAATTCTTGTTTTTGTTGCATAGAGCACGGAGATAATGAGGACAGTGGCCGAGCAAGGAAGGGCATTGATGATTCCTGTGGGCGATACTGATGAGGCCTCCATGTTACGACAGCACATTCAGGTAGTCTCCTGTCATTCAGTTGATGTTACATCTTTATATAGTTTTGCGACCAACCCCACTTACTAATAGTGCTTTCAAAATGCAGCGTGCCATGCATTGCCTCCGAAAGGTAGCCGCACGCCTTGGATGTAGACGTGCCCCGAATGTGGCAGTCCCACAACAGCTTGGTGCTGGACCTTCTACTGCACATGTTGGAGGGACTTCATCTTCACATGGTGCACATGTTGGCGGGACTTCTTCTTCACATGGTGCAGCAACTAGTGTAGAGGGTGGTCAAGGACATGGTCCTTATGATGATGAAGGAGAACACTAGGGAGAAGATGATGAAGGACAGGGAGAGTACTATGAGCATGAGTATGATGAGATTGGCATGTCCTAGCTTGAAGATGCACCCAAGGAACTCAAGGCCCCTCTGGTTCTGGATGTCCACAGAGGACGCTCAGACCAGTGGACAGGTACACTCCAGGTACCTATCCGTTTGGGAGGGGAAAGCGTTACGCTCGCCGTCCACGTTAAGGTACATCTTTTGATACGGTAATCATGATACTTGGCTCAGATTTTAGCAAACACCAAATAGCTATGTGAAGGTAGTCTCATTAATGGTTTCTAACTTAGCTCAATATCCGCTAAAAGTTGTGAAAATAGACTACGGTAGGAAAAAAGAGAGACAAGGAGAAAATGATGGAGCATTAGACAAGGAGCGAGCTAAAAGATCCAAAGACTTCATATGCTATATTTTGTGCATGGACTATGTATGCATTGGACCTTATGTAATGCACTATGTATGGACCTTGTACTATGTTTGGACTATGTTGGATGATTGATGAAGCATATGTATGGACTATGTATGGATGTTGAATGTGTTGAACTATGTTGGATGTTGAATGTGTTGGACCTTATGTATGTATGGATGTTGAATGAATGTGTATGTCGGTGTGGTCATTTGTTATGTGAAATTCTGTATGCTCATGTATTATGTCATGTATTGTGTATTATGTGTTATGTGTATGCTCAGTTCTTTGTTTTTTGGTGAACCTAGGAGCTCGGCGTCAATTGAACACACGTCGAGGGTGGGCACCTCGGCGTTTAGTCAATTGACACCGACCCCTGGTGCATACTCGAATCCTTTGCCTCGAAGCGACAAGGTGCCCAAGCTCGGCGTTCCATAAATTGACGCCGAGCCGTTAATCTTGGCGTGAAAATATTAAACGCCAAGGTAGGCGTGTGGGCTGACCCGACGACGCCCGTGGCCCAAACGTCAGCATGGCTCGACTCGGCGCCTAGCTGTCTGATCTCGGCGTGGGCTGACTCAGCGCCAAGGTTCGGCCCAAACCTGGCGTGGGCCGTGGTGATCCAAACCCTAGGGTTGGCGTGGGCCGACTCGACGCCGAGCCTCAGCCCAACACTTCACGTAAACGGCCAAGCCAAACCCTAGGGTTGGCGTGGGCCGAATCAACGCCATGGTCATCTACCTCGGCATCGTCCGACTTGACGCCGAGCCTATAAATCATAAAAAAGAAAGAATAAAGTATTAAAGACAGAGGTCTTCTAAACCTTTGGTATAGGTTGAAATCCTATTTGCATGATTCAAATGAAAAATCTTTCTCAACGATTCCTCTTCTACTAACACGAGTTATACTAATAAGAGTAGACATGCTATATTTATGTTTGTTCCTGCAGGAAAAACCGAAGGTTGGTTCGATTTCAATCCCCTATTTTTAGAGAGAGTCAAATCTTTTTTTAGTTTGGGAATCAACCATAGTACATGAAACTTAGAGATAGGTAAACTGCAATTTATGAAATAGCGAATGCACAACGATTACACTCACATCAAAACTAACAATGGCATGTCACAAACTAAACCTAGCATGCCTTAGGGGATTGAAAGAAACAAGTGATATAGACGTTGCAAAGGTACTACGATTACACACTCACATGAAAACTAACAATGGCATGTTGCAAACTAAACCTAGCATGCCTTAGGAGATTGAAAAGAACAACTCATACAAGCATTCCACATTCGGATTGACTAACAAAGGTTGGTCCTAATAATGCTACCACATATTGAACTGAGTTGCGCCTTCTCCATAGTATCCTCAGTTGACGGCGGCAATGGCGGTGGCGGTGGAGAAGGAGGCCCGTGCTTCTTATGGTACGGGCACTGGCAGTACGGATTATTGCATAGTGCCTCCTCTGCATCATTGCTGTTGTCGTCGTCCGACTTGTCCCTGTTACCACTTCTAGGGCCATACTCTAGGTCAAAGATGCGTCTCTGTAGATATGTGATGTACTGTTGATGGGGATAGATAGGAGGAGGGTCGACCCATCTAGTGAAGCCACAGTTATCTGGACAGCTTGAATCCTAAAAACCCATCTACCAATAAGTACTACTACAAACCAAATGCAAATCTAAAAAAGGAGAAAGTTCAAAGGAAATACAAATCCTCGCGGGCATATGAAGAAACGACGGCCTCCACCGTCACAGTCATTGTACATCTACACAACGCAATCTAAACCGTGGCGGCATTTTGGTCAATCTTCAATGCGCTTGTCGTATGATCTAAGAGGCCTCTCATGGGTGAAGTCACTCTTCCTCTCCAAAGAAAATTCCTCTATTGGTTCTTCAAAAGAATCAGGACCCAGAGAACCCTCCCACACAATCGGAGGTCCCTTCCTCACCCCCTTTCCTCTCCCTCTGCCGAAACCCTTTCCACTTGAGGAACCTCCGCTCGACATTTGCTAAAACTAAACCAGAAAACAAGTTGTGTGGATGTGGAGCAAGACATGGAGCACTATATATAGAGATGAAGGCAGGTTCACCATGAATGCTACTTGACAAAAAACTTGTGTGCGTACTCATTTATTTAATCTGCAAAGGCTAGATGCTTCATCTAAAAAGTCTACAACCATGACTGGTCATTTCATCTGAAAAGGCTACACATGTGTTTTGTCACTTCATCTAAATGCAGTACATCACTCTGATATTAATTCATTGCGTATACGGATACAACAGTAAACGGATCTAGGCTTTTTAGTGAGTTTTCAAATAGACTTTTCATTGACTGCAACAGTACTTGTAGCCCTTTCAGTGACTGCAACAGCACAAGTAGCCTTTTCAATGATACAAACAGTAGCACTACAGTCCTAGGATAGTTAACAAAGTATAGGGCATAAGACTATCTGAAATAAAAGCATAGTGCATTACAACATAATAAAAAAAGTCCAGGGAATAAGTTCATCTGAAATAAAAGCAGAGTGCATTACAACATAGTAAAAAAAGTCCAGGGCTATACGACATCGCTCATAAATAAACCAAATACCTACTGAGTGTAATAAGGCCACTTTCCCTTCCTCTAGGCATCGGGATTCTCCTCCATCGCTGCCTTCGCTCAGCGCACACGCTCAAGCTTCTTCTCCCTCTCCACCCTGTACGTAGCAACACGTCTCATTTCCTCCTCTTCCTTATACTCCTTTTCTATAGCCTCCTGTCTGCGTCTCTACTCAAACCTCTCCTTAACCTCCGCATCCCACTCCTTCAGGCCTTCTAGATGCTGCTTGTCCGACTCCTTAATCTCAGTGTCAATCCACTGCTCAAAGTCACACAATGGTGGAACGGTCTGTAAGAAAAACAAATTGTTACAAAACAAATAAATAAGCAATACTTAATATCACAAGAAAATTAATTAACACACAATAAAAATTCCTCACAATCGATGCACGGCGTTGTTGCTTTGTAGGTTCCCATGAATAATTGGGACACATCCAGTACCTCTGTCTATATGTTTCCTCATCTTCAGAGATGTCTACCTTGCAACCACAAAAGCACATGGGTCGAGAAACACCTTCAGGGAGAGGCTTTAGGTCGTAGGGATTTGCCCTCTGGCGACTATAGCTACAATTGAAATAATTTAGTCATATTAACGGAGAACCAAACCTAAACCTAGAATTTTCTATTTGTTGCACAAATAATGAATAAACATTGGGATTACCTTAGAATATGAGCTTTACCACGCCTTGGCATCCTAACATTATGTAGAAAAAAAATCAATCCAAAGTACCTTGCAACGAATGTAAAGCTACTAACACTAAATCATCATACCTCCCAAATAAGCTTTTCATTACAAACCCTAAGCAAATTTGAATCCCAACAAACACAAAATTTAACTCAATGATTATAAACCAGAACATATACAACAACAACAACAACCATACATTTTGGTCATTCAATCATTTGAACCACCATATATTGCACGAATGACATGAACATGAACCAAACCTATAATGCCAAGTTCAAAAAAAAACACAAACAACCGAATCTAAATGGATGAAATGAAAGAGGGGAAAGAGGAGTACCATGGCAAAACGTTCAAGTCATAAAAAATTGAAATCTAATGACCAACAAATAACTAAAATACATACTAACCCTAATGACCAATAAATAACTAATCCTAATGACACCTACAATAAATAAAAAACCCTAATGACCAAAATAACTAGAAACCAAACTAACCTAACATGTTCAGCACATAAAATAGTTAAACAACAATGCACGCAATCAACCTAAGCCATACATTTTGCAAATGCAAATACACATATACCAAAACACCATACACCCATAATTCTACATGATTAGAGACAATGCAAGCACTTCTACGCGGATAGATTGTAGGAGGGGAGGGACCATTACCTCGAGGAAGCTTCGGGAGACGAGATCCGGGTACCTAGGGTCGCATTTAGGGGTTAGGGTTTCGTGGGGGCCGTGGGGGGATTTGGGAGACAGAGAGCCGGTGCTTTTAGAATGGAGGGAGGAAGAAGAAGGGGGCCGCGGTGCGGCTTCAAGAGTCCAGACCTCGGCGTTGAGTCGGGTCGCGCCGAGTCTGGTGGCTCGACGTTAAGTGACCCCGCGCCGAGCTATTGGGGCACGAAGCGTTGTTGGGCCGCCTGGGCCGCGTGCCAGATGGTGCCAATAGCTCGGTGTGTAGTCTCACCGCGCCGAGGTTGGGCCTGTGGCATTGGTTGACACAACGCCGACGTGTCGGACCCCATGCGCCACCGTGTCGCCGTCGACCGGGGTCGTCCATGACGTGGCAAGACCTCGACATCATGTCAGTCGACGCCGACCCTCATACCTTGACGTTATGTTCTAAGACGTCTAAAAATGGTCTATTTTCAACCAACGTTTTAGCATAGGTCTTTTTATAAAAAAATATTTTTAAAAGGAACCAAAATGCAAAAATTTCACCGGACCGGACGGACCAACATTGCTTTTCCTGGATGCACTGTACCTCTGCATTTCTTCATGCCCACTTTCCATCCGTCCACAAAAGTCAAAAGCGAGATCATTTGCCCTCCTAGAAAGGTATTTAGGCCGGTTTGCGAGTTTTGCATCGCGAAAAGTCTTTCCGAAGACATCTCCGAACCGTACTATTGGCTCACGGTAACCCGAGTCACGTGAATGCGATCGGGGCCGACGTGTCCGATCCTGCTCTTTGCAATCGCGTCGCAGTGAGCCCGTGACGGGACGTGCTTGTCAATTTCACTCCGTTGACTGGCCAGTTTAGTTCCACCCCATTTTATAAATTTTTTTAAGATTCCTCGTCACATCGAATCTTTAGACGCATGCATAAAGTATTAAATACAAATAAAAAATAAAACTAATTACACAGTTTAGACAAAATCCACGAGACGAATCTTTTAAGCCTAATTAAACTATGATTGGACACTATTTGCCAAACAACAACGAAAATGCTACAGTAACACTTTGCCAAAAATTTTGGCATCGAAACGCTGCCTTGGAAGAGAGAGACTTGGACGGCGGATATCTGTCGTGTCGTGCCCAGTGCCGGACACGCCCTCGGATGAGCATTTGACTCTGCGTCTCTGCGTGCGTTGCCTGTCAATCTGTCAGCCATCCACATCGTCGTCACTGTTGCCGGATCCCCCGAGACTTTGACGGCGCGCGCACTAGGCGACGCGTCGGGCGATGCGGTGCTTACCGGTGATGAAGATCCGCTCGTCGCCTTGTGCGCCTCCTCTTCGTACTGCAGAGCACAGTCCTGCTTGCAATGCACAGGCTGCAGTAGTGCGAAGCATTCATCCCCCACAGCACAAGTTGCCAAAAGGGCACCACGGTTTCTATCCCCGGCCGGGTCACAAGGCACAAGCCAGAGGCTGGGGGTCAGGTCAACCCCGCGAAATGCAGTGCAGATCACGCGCGAATCGCGGGTCTTGGCCGCGTCGGACTGCGAGTGGCCAGCGTCCGCGATAGCGGCAGCCCGCGGCCGGTCAACGAGTGGGAAGCGCTCGAGCCTGCCTTTCGACCCGTCCGGTGAGGCGGGGGCGGGCCAGGCGGCTGGGAACTCGGTGGCCGGCGGAATCGCCACTCGCCCGCGCGGCCGAGACACAGATGCGGGTCTCCCTGCCGGAGGCCCGGGCGCCGCTTTCCTGCGTCCGCACCCCAGCGCGCCGTGGCGTACTTGTTTTTGTAGACGCGTGCAGCCGCTACCAAGTTTAGCCCTTGTTTAGTTCCAGCAAATTGGAATTTGGGGCTACTGTAGCACCTTCGTTTTTATTTGGTAATTAGTGTTTAAACATGGACTAATTAGGCTCAAAACGTTCGTCTCGCAATTTCCCACCAAATTATGCCATTAGTTTTTTTTCGTCTACATTTAATGCTCCATGCACGGGTCGTAAACATTCGATGTGACAGATACTGTAGCACTTTTTTGGAATTTGGGGTGGAACTAAACAATGGCTTATTTCGCACTGGCACTGTGCTGCGCTGGAGTAGTGTACATGAGATCTTGAGACCCGTGATCGATATTGTATGACCGCGACGGCCGTGCCGTGTGCCCGCCGCGACGCTGCGCTCTTTGTCGGCTGGCCCGTGGTGTGCTTGTCGTCTTGCCAAGCGATATCCGAGCGACGACCGAGCTGCGTGTGTGGCACGGGGTACTCCGTACCGTTGTCCGATGCGGCATTCGTTCGGATCATCCGGGCAATTATTGGCTCCGCCCGTGTTCAGTTCCGTTCCAAAAAAAAGTGCTACAGTATTCGTCACATCGAATCTTACGATACGTGTATGGAGCATTAAATGTAGACGAAAAAAGCTAATTGCACAGTTTGGTTGGAAATCACGAGACGAACATTTTGAGTCTAATTAATCCATGATTGAACACTATTTACCAAATAAAAACGAAAATGCTACAGTACCCAAATTCTAAATTTCCCTCCACCTAAACACAGCCTCCATCTATGATCCATGGCCTAGGAAATGAACAGTCAAAAGTGGGCGACGTGGATGTTCGCCGTTGTCAGGTTGCCATCCGAATATTCGGCCTGTTCGCTGTTTGGTTTCTGAGCTGGTTTGGGCTGGCTGGTGCTGATTTATTGTGAGAGGAAAATACTGTTGGCTGGCTGATTTGGGCTGGCTGAAACCAACAAGTAAACATGCTGATTATCGGGATAAGCCTGTGAACGCAACTGTGTCAGATCCTGTTGTTGACTTCTTTTGCATGCACGTACTACCAGTGACGTCCAAGCGATTACTGTAGGCTTATTTGTCTCCTGGAAACGGGTCAGAATTTAAGACTGCTTTGCTAACCAACGACCAATCAACAAAAGCTACTTGTATCGAGCTTGGCGACTTTGCACTAGGAGCAGACGTGCGGTACCCGGTTTGAGTCGACGAGCCGGTGTGCTAGCTCGACAGGACGCAGGAGCGCGTGTACGCAGGCGCCGCTGTCCCCGAAGCACAAAAAAATGCCCACGTGCCCCGAGGTACTGGTGCTCGTCGGCAGAGCTAGAAAATTCGGGTGCTTCCATAGTTCCATCTAGATCAGCTTCAAATTTAAGTTTTTTCACCCTCTCTTCATCATATTAATTTTTAGCTGTTTATATGGAGCATTAAATAGAGGTAAAAAAAATAACTAATTGTACAGTTTAGTTCGAAATCACAAGATGAATCTTTTAAGCTTAGTTGGTCCATGATTGGACAATATTTATCAAATAAGACGAAAGTGCTACTATTCATCGGATTGAATGAGTATACATGATCCAATGAGTATCAAATTTTTACTACAAACGAGGTGGAGACTAAGCAAGGGAGACTACAAACCAGGACATCTCTACTTGTTAAAAAGTAGGCAGACGAAGGAGTACCCAGATCCGCCACAGTAGCCCCCAAACGAGGTGGAGACTAAGCAAGGGAGTCGGATCCGCCGCCGACCTTCATCCGTAGCCCGGACAGCCCTAGCCTCGCCCCTGGGAACCGAGAGCTGCCGCCGTAGCCTCGCCCCTAGGAACCTCGCGCCGTCGCTTGGGGCGGGGGAGGGAACGACGTCGCCATTTGGCGGCCACGCACCGCCACTGCTTGAGGGCTAGGATGGGGTGCCGCCGCTGCTTGAGGACCGGAGAATGGGGCGCCGCTGCCGCTTGAGGGTTAGAGGAGGGGCCTTCACCGCCGCTTGAGGGCAGCATCCCTAGCCTTGCTCTTGGGGATTCCGCGCCGCCGCTTGAAGGCCGCGTGCGCCGCCGCTTAGGTATCGGAGGGGGAGGTTGGCGACGTCTGAGAGCAGGATGACTTGAGCTAGGGTTTCCTACTTCTATGTGTGCGCGGGCACATCGTGCCTACTTTTGGGCCGGCTAAAAGGCAAGCACGGCCCAGGCCCAGGGCCCATAACTGAGCACGGCCCAGGGAGACTAAGCAAGGGAGACTACAAACCAGTCGGCCCATAACTGAGCCAGGCCGACCGGGAGAACCACCAGTTGATATAGCCCAGAGAGGCCCACGTTCCTATTTAGCAAAGGCCAGGCCCAAGGCCCAAGTCACAGAGCTAGGGT
Organism: Miscanthus floridulus; assembly: GCF_019320115.1. Lineage (NCBI taxonomy): Eukaryota > Viridiplantae > Streptophyta > Magnoliopsida > Poales > Poaceae > Miscanthus > Miscanthus floridulus. The sequence continues at coordinate 137,247,750 of NC_089582.1, forward strand.
TCCACGCGTCCCACCCCACTATATAGTCTCCTCTCCACTGCCGCCGCCGCCTTCTACGCTTCCCCATCTCTCTGTTCCTCGCGCGCCGCCGCCGCCGCGGTGAAGGAAGGAAGAGGAGGAGGTGCAAAGAGCATGACGCGATGGGCCACTCCAACGTCTGGAACTCCCACCCTAAGAACTACGGCCCTGGCTCCCGCGTCTGGTAACTATCCCGCGACGCTCCCTTCTCTGTATAGGATCTCGGTTCTAGATGGCGCTTTTCAGATGTGAATGACCTGCTTGCGATAAGTAGACTCCATGGATCTGTTGAGGTTCTAAGTCGTTTTGATGGTTAGCTTAGCCCCCATCAAGTTTTGGGATTGGGATCCTATATGCATGGTTATTTTCGCTGTTGAAAATGATGTTCTTTAGATGTGTCTTGCGTTATTGCTGCTTATTGGACAGCTGGTGTACATCACAGGCTTAGAGAAATGATTTTTGAAGTAGGTTTCTTGGATGAGCGTGATACAACTGAGACATGATCTGCAACTCTCATAACCTGTGTTACCTTGTTAAAGTAGGTTTCTTGGATTAGCGTGCTACAACTGAGACATGATGTGCAACTCTCATAACCACTAGCACGTGCTTGCCAATTTCACTCCGTTGAGCCCAGTCATTCATTAATTTTTTTTATTTTTTTACTGGCAAGATGATGCATGTACTCCCTCCGTAGTATGTTTTTTTTCTGGACGGAGGGACTACTTGCTAATTTTTTCTAGTTATAGCATTTAGATTTTTTTTTGAGTGTCAGTTATCTGTCGACAGATTTTATGTGATCAAATCTGTCAGATTTTTATAAAAGACCCGTTAAAGTGACAGTTGTAGCACAAATCCTAAAGCACAATCAAACGTATAGAAATTTGGCAGATTTGGTATCAAGAAAATCTGTCAACAGATAAATAGCAAAAGTCTTTTTTTAATTAGTAAGGTTGTTCCCGCAAGTAGTACGGGTCCCTAGCTTTTTTCATTAATTTGTTTTTTACTTAAAAATATTTTCAGAGTAGTTTTATTTGTTTCTTTGATTATAAAGTTCCTCTCTCCATTCTACAAATTTATTTAGGTTTATGCTTGTTAAAAAGTTTATAAATCTATAGCTAAGTTATACATGATCCAATGGGTATCAAATTTTTACTATAATTCAAGCATACAATAATTAGCTCACCATAATTGGACCATACAAGCTGCAGCTATGAACTAATTACAGAAAAGCATAGATCTAAAGCTATAGCAAAAATTTTGTACTAAAACATACCATATTATATATTCACTGTGTAGATCTAATCACGTGGAGTCCAACAAAATTGGATTTTCAATTTTATGATTTTTTTGTGATTTACTATGATTCTTTAAAGATTTAGTCGAAATAAATAAAAAAAGAAAAAGACAAAACCGTCTTTGTAAACTGCTTATATCTGGTTAGAGAGGTAAAACGAATGGTTTTAAAAGTCCAGGAAGGTGGCGTAGCCGGTTTTAAAGTTCAGGGAGGAAAAGTAGACTTTCGCAAAAGTTGAGAGAGGTAATGTGGACTTTTTGCCCATGTAGGTCCTTCCTGAGGACCTGCACAAATGGGCCACTAAGGCACTAAGGCCCTGTTTGGATTTCTCAAGTTTTTACCAGTTTTTAAGAATCTGACTTTTAGAAACTAAGTGAGATCCAAACACCCTCAGTTTTTACAGTCAGTTTTTACCAGATTCTTAAAAACTAGGACGCTGAAGGGTGGGCCTGGTGCAAGCGGTAGAGTCTTACTGCTTGTGACCGGAAGGTCCCGGGTTTGAGTCGCGGTCTTCTCGCATTGCACAGGCGAGGGTAAGGCTTGCCACTGACACCCTTCCCTAGACCCCGCACAGAGTGGGAGCTCTCTGCACTGGGTACGCCCTTAAAAACTAGGATGCTGTTGATATCCAGCTTTTGCTAGTTTTTATGACATATAGAGCAATAAATAAAGCCAGATTCTTAAAAACTAAGGGATCCAAACACCCTACTAATTTTTTCTTAAAATTTAGATTTTAGAAACTAGAGGCAAAAACTAGTTTTTAAAAATCCAAAACTGATCAAACATGCCCTAAGCTAGAGAAAATGGACTTCCTCGGCTGCCGTTGCGTCTCGTTGGATTTTGGCTTAAAGAAAAGTCATGGACCCCTCGATTTTAAAGGGTCGTTCATTTTTTCTCTTTCGTCTATAAAACATATTTTTGTCCCATCTTAAATTTTAACATGATGAGATTTTTTCCCAACGTAGCACCATATCAACCATCTAACGCCCTGTTCGCTGGTTGGTTTTTGGGCTGATAAGCTCGGCTGGTGCTGGTTTGTTGTGAGAGAAAAACACTGTTGGCTGACTGATAAGCCCTAATTGAAACCAACAAGCGAACATGACGTAAGTGGCACCAATTAATAGTTTATGAAGCAAATCGGCTTACAAAATATATTAACTTTGATTTATCAATGCAGTCCTATTTACCCTTCTTAGTTAAAGTGGTGCTACGTAGCATGATTGATGTAGTGTCACATTAGACAAACTTGCAAATTGGTTTACAAATTTCTATCTGATACTAAAGAGGGAAGCATTTATTTTAACCGTTTTTTATTTTTCAAACTGCCCTTCTTTTGTCCTGTTTCTTTTTTCTTCCCAAATTACCCTCGTGTCCCACCCTATACTCTTAAGTATCTATACCTAATATATTATATCCAGTTGGACAGATTGTTCTGTACGGAAGTGTATTTGGTTTCCCGGTCCAAGTATAATGTATTAAATAAATTGACGTGAAGAGAAAAGGAAGTAGAGGTGAGAAGAAAAATATAAAATAAGAGTGTAGTTGTAGCCACGCATTCTTGAACATATCATGAGAGTTGAATAATAAATTTCTGAGCTCCAAATAAGTGATTGTGCAATAAACTACACGTTCCATGTAAACTATGGACACGTTTGCTATTAAAAAAACTTAAAAAGCGAGGTATGAAAAAATGGTTTTATTCATGATCCGGAGAATCGAACGACTTAGAAAGATTTTTCCTTTCATTTCGTCTGGCAGAACCACAAAAAGTAAAGAATAACGGCCCAGCCCAACACATGAGGCTCGCGAAACTGGGTCAACAGCCGGCCCAGAACTCCCACCCAACCTGATTCCCCAGTCGCCAACCAAAGCCATCTCCCGATCCCGCCCCAATCGACCAACGCTGTCCCTTCTCGTCGAGTCTTGACTCTCGGCTCTCGACCTCTCCCTACCGGCTAACCCTAGTAGCGGCACGCGGGCGACGGCGACCGGTGGCGCACCACCGGCGAAGGGATTCAGCGGTCCCCCCTCCTCCGTCCCAGGCGCGGCGGCGCCCTGCAGGTACCTCCACCTCTTTCTCCCCATCCATCTCTGCCCTGGACCCTCCTCGCGCGAGGCAGCATGCCCGCAGCTGCTCTCGCGCTCGCGCAGTAGCAGATGATTCCCTCCCCCCTTGTGCTCTGTTTTTTCCTCTCACTCTGCTTTACAATTTTGACCCAATCCCTGATGAATTCCATAAGTGTGCTGTCTCGAGTTGTCTTTTTTTTTGTGTGTGAAAAAAAAGTATACGTATTTGGTTGCAAATCTCTAATTTTCTTGCTTACCGTATTGACGCACACCTCTCTTGCACATTCTCGTGAAAAAAAAGCAATTTTGAACTGGTCTACTAATTATATATACTGGGTACACTTGACTGCTGATGAGGTGATTTGTGAATAGGGATACCTTTGCAGCCCACAGACATAAAATGATATGTTTCAAAATATGTACTATAGAAAGTAGAAATCCAGTGACTAGGCTGATTGTGAGGCTGATTTCGTGTGATCACTACAAGGTGGGTTGACTGAACAGATGTTACTTACGTGTTAGTATACTACCACAACAAAATCTGATCACAAAATGGTCTGTTTCTGATTTGCTTTGTTATTGGATAATAATATTGTTTAACTCAACCAAACCCAAAATCAATCCTGGATCAGTCAAATCTAGCTGTTTTGAACAATCGGCTTGGCAGTACTCAAAGAACTTAGGCACAAGAAATTCTGAATTGCAAATTTACTACAGCATGAAGGAGAAAAACATAGGTCAGCATCTACTAGCAACTAATATTATTTTTTGTTCTTAGCATTAGCAGTGGATGGCAAATTAACCGCCCAGTAAAACATATTTTTGGGGGCCCTTTTTGTTTCTGCTCATAATCGCCGTAGCGTGGGGATTTTTCGATTCTCGATCATGCTAGTTCAAAGTTCTGAAGCGGCGGTCAGAAGAATAAAAAATTATCGAAGCTTTTGGTGGGATTCTCGCTTTTTTTTTTTCAGCGGGAATCCGGTTATAAGTAGAAAAAACAGGGCCTTGGTGTGAAGGGGGATTTTATAGATTACACTTGCTAGTCTGTAAGGTTGGTCTTCTTTTCGTTCACTGCCAAACTGAGAAATTCAGCAAACACACCAGTGTAATTTATGTGAATTCTATCTTCGTTCACTTGGAGAGTTATCATGCTTTATTCAGTGAATTAACAAAGAACTATTTTCCCCCTAACAAGAAGGCAAACAGCGTCCATTGTTCTGCTCTGGTTAGCTTTATAGGTTTTACATCGTTTTTCTTTATTTGATTTTTTGCTTGCTGTGTCGTGGAAATTTACATAACCTGTACCTGTTCTCTTTCAATTCCTGTTCTTCAACTGACAGTACATTACCCTGTGTCCCTCCAGATTATTATTGGTTTTGTTGCAAAATGGCTATGGAAGCGACTTTGAACAATTCTGGTGGTTCTGAATCTGCAATGCCATTACTGGAACAGCTTGCTGAAGTATTTGGAAAGTTGAAATCCCACACCGAAGCATCTCTGCAATTGCAAAATGGCATGCAATGGGAAGATATCAAAGGGCATTTCTTCAGCCTTGATAAGTTGTACAGAAGCAAGTTTGATGAACTGGTAGAGAAGCAGAAGGCACTAGAAGAAAAGAAAGCTGAAGCTCGTAGGTTGATTGCAGAGAAAGAGGTTAATGTTTCTACAAAAGAGCGTGCCTCCCTGAATCAGCTTCAGGAGCTAAGGGATGCTGCCGTCTCTTCTCTAGCAGAGGTTCGGCAAAAATATAAGGTGGAGCTTGCTGAGATACTTGATGCAAGTGGAAGCAAAGACAAAAAGGTAAGTACCTCAATCAATGACAACAATGCATCTCGTGCTTCAGAGGAGAATACCCCTGCTAGTGGGTTGGGCGAGGCATCTGAAGCTTCACCTGTTGAGACTAAGCCGCGTCCTGTATTGAAGCAACTATGTGAGCAGATGGACACCAAAGGCCTTCTGAAATTTCTTTCAGAAAATTCTAGAAAACTTGCTAGCCTTCGTGATGAACTTTCTGTTGCACTAAAATGTGCAACTGACCCTGCCCGCTTTGTACTTAATTCCGTGGAGGGTTTCTTCCCACCAGACCAAACTAATTCACCTGGGAGTAAACATAACGCTCTTGAGGTCCAGCGCAAGAGCTGCATTGTTTTAATGGAAGCTATAGCACCTGCACTAGGGACGACGGAGCCTGGTGGCAACGACCCTTGGAGCTCTGAAATTAAGGAGCAAGCCAAGGCAATTGCCGAAGAGTGGAAGAGTAAGTTAGCTGAGGTTGACCTGGATGCTTCTAATGGCTATTCATTGGAGGCACAGGCTTTCCTGCAGCTTCTTACAACTTTTAATGTTGATTCGGTGCTTGACGAAGATGAACTATGCAAGATCGTAGTTGCTGTCTCTCGTCGCAAGCAGACTGCTGTGTGCTGTCGCTCTCTTGGTCTTAATGAGAAAATGCCAGGTTGGTATCCACCCAGAATGCCACAAGGCGTTCTAATCCCTTCATTTGTCAGGCTGCTGCTGTTCATTGTCACTAAGCCCCCAAACCATCTAGGGAACTAAAACTTCCTTACTGTTTTGTTCAAGTGCAAAACATTGAGTGCCTGCATGAAATTAGTGTTTTAAGTTTTTCTATTGACATTTTATGTTTCTAGGTATCATTGAGGAGTTGGTTAAGCGGCACAGGCAAATTGATGCAGTTCATTTTGTACAAGCTTTCGGGCTTTCAGAGACATTCCCCCCTGCACCTCTGCTGAAGACATATGTTGAGGAACTAAATAATACAATTGAAAATAATGGGGATGCAACTGCGGCCTCGTTAAAGGTTTGTTGATTTTATCCTTTTTTGTGATCTTGATTGATGAGGCTGTCTAGTGGCATGCATAGTTCATCGGTTGATATTGCTTCATTGACAGAACTGTTTCATTGTCTAGTATAGTACTGTAAAATAAAAGCTTCATTTTTTATGAAGCTATTTTTTATTTCATCTTTTGGTCTTCTTAAAGAGGTCTCAAAAATCCGAGGTAGATCTAATTTAACTTTTTAACCCTTTTTTGTGGATATAATTTGGTTTTTTTCAATATATAATTTAGAGAACTAGTTTTTTACTAAATAAAGAATGGAAAAAAGATCCTATCTAGGGTACGGGTATTAATTGGATATGAGTTCCTCAGCCTGTCAACTGGTTCAAGAGAGCAAAATCTGGATAATACCAATTCCTATTACTTCAAACTAGGAAGGAACTATTGAGAAGTTTGATAAGACTGACATTAAGAGGCCATCTTTAATTTCTTGGAATCTATTTTACCTTCACCACCAGAATTTTCTAGGGAAACAGTATATTGCTCTCAGTCTATAATGCTTGGTGTGCTGTCTGTGAATATTACTGTATATGTTTTGTTAGGCGCTTCAGCTGTATCTCACCATTGCCTTATGCATTGTGGGATAATGGCCACAATGTTATTAGTGCTGATGTGAAATAACTCCTTTCTTATATTAAATCATGTGCTATGGTAGTTTCACATTCGATTTGCAATCCTTTTTGTTTCACTTCTATTGTTTGTTATATTATAACTTTACATGTTTGTCTTATGACTCGATGAATCCAATTTTCAGGATGACCCAAAATCTAGGGAGCTACTTGCTTTGAGGGCTGTGATAAAGTGTATCGAAGAGTATAAGCTTCAGAAGGAGTGTTCTCTTGGACCTCTCCAAAAGCGTGTTTATGAGCTTAAGCCCAAGGGTGAGAAAAGGCCATCAACTGATGCTGGCCGTACTTATGCAAAGAAGCCTCGAGGCCCTGGCATTTCATTTCCTAGGAGACCTGCTGGTTCTGTTGGTTCAGCTGCTCGCAGGCCTCCATTTCCGGGCTTTAACTGGCAGCGTGCTCCTGCTCCAATGCCCTCCCGTGGCCCTGCCCCAATGCCCTCCCGTGCCCCTCTTCCTGATAGATATGGAGCTGCTGACCGGTACCACCACCCACCACCAGCCCCAGTATATGAAGCTGGTGCGTTTTCTTCTTACGGTGAACCGTTCAGCGCCCCAAAACCATTCCAGTACACCCCAGGGTCCGTGGCAGCATCATACAATTCAAGCCCCTATAAAGTTGCGTATGGTGGCCCAGGAGCACCAGCTGCAAGCACCTATGCAGGTTTTGCCGGCGCATCCGGGCCGGCTGCTTCCAGCAGCTATGCAAACTATCTGGGATCCGGCTATCGCCCTCCGCAACCATAGATTCGACTCATCTCCCTCAAAAGTGTTGCGCTGGTGATGCACGCCTTGGAAACCGGTCCCTCAACTCCCATGAGACGGAGATGTAACTCTAGTCATTTTCTTGTCTCCTCGTCCACAGCCGTGGGTTTTTAAAGGTGTAACTGATGTAGTCGAGTTCTCTTTCAAGGCTGTGAGGCGCCGGTCAAATTATAATTGCCCTCATGTCCTGCTACATGTACCTTGCACTCTTATTTGCTTTTAGCTGTGCTTATTCCTGACTTGTTGAATGTTTTATATCCTCTGCCATCCAGTCTGTCTCATGTAGGAATATTACTTTTTTACTTGCTACTGTTGCTATTTAGTTGGGAAAGCCAAAAGGTGCCTAAGTGCAAAACTTTGCGAAGCTTGCACATCTGACAATCTTAAACGAATAATATTCTCTACTTGCAGTTGACATGCCTTGTAGTACTTGCAGATCTGACACAACTTGTGTGCATGAAAAGCATGATGCCATTTTGTCTCCCTTATTGTAAAGAGACCTCTGAAAGTGAGAACTTTCTGATCTGCATAAAAATTTGCTGAAACTGTGCTGGAGCATGGAGGCCTGAACTGAAAAGCCACGCAAGTTCGGCTTTCAAAGCGGACCCACAGGCATCTATCTCCCTCTCCGGCTCTCGTCTGGTTTATAAGCCATATTTTTTTAGTTAAAAAATAGTATTTTTCTCTCATAATAAATCAATCAACGGTACTTTCAGTCATAGCTTATGGAACAGGAAATCTGCCTTTCCCGGTTGTCAAAGTCAGTTTGTGTGATCGTGCTCGTCTCGTGAACGCCCGTCCTTCCACTCTACCACTGCTGTGCAGCGACTGAAAAAAAGACGAGACCCAGCTTAGGCTATCTCCAACAAAGCAACCCAAACCCAAAATGCGGCGTGCACAGGGTATTTAGGTAAAAAAAACCTCTCCAACGGAAGACCCAAAAGGCTACGCATTTTGCGTCCCTGCTGCACCGAAACGCAAAAATGCGTCCTCGTTGAACGACGACGCAAACCTCTGGCGTGCCCGTAGCGGTGGGCCCCGCAGCGTGGAGCGGCCGGCGGCGAGGCGAGCGGCGTGGAGCGGCCGACCCCTCCTCCTCCCTGGTCGACGCGCGGTGGCCTCCCCCTCCACCTCCCTGGTCGACAGCGCGGCCCTCGACGGCGCGGTCAGCTCGGCGAGGCGAGCCTGCTATGGCGAGCCGCCAGTGCTTCCAGGCGAGTCCGCGGTCGGCGGGCGATACGGGGAGCAGGTCGAGGCGAGGAGCGGGGTGGGGCGTGGGTGCGGCCGGCGTGGAGAGGAGCAGCGGGCCCGCGCCGGAGGAGCCGCCGGAGCCTGTGCTCGCCGGAGGAGCCGCGCGGAGCCTGTGTGGATCTGGTCCTGCCCGGCCCTGCAGGCCGCAGGCGTGCGGGCACCGCCGCCGCTCCTAGTGCCCTGGTCGCAGGCATGCGGCCACCGCCGCTGCTCCGAAGCCCACGCCGCCGACGAAGAAGAGGAAGAATGGGTTGTCGGAGAAGGAAGAAAATGGGTCAAGCCCTTTTTTACTGTTGGCGCCCCAAACTCCTAAATGGGTGTTGGGTTTGAGTGGTCGCCGTTGGAGACAGTCTTACCCGCCCTATCCAGTGACAGTCCCACGCGGCCACGCCTGAGCCACCGACTCGTGGGCCCCAGAAGTGTAGACCCCACTAATCAGGTCGGGTAATACGAAGGATCTGCGAGGCGATCTGCAACTGCAACGGTAAGCAAAACACTCCAATATCCGACGTGCCGGACGGGGCCCGCGATGGTACTGTGAATTACCGAATTACCCCTCCACTCGCCTCCCTCTTCTAACGAGTCGTCGCCTCGGCCCGGCTTCGCCCCCCTCGGCGCGACGACCTCTCCCCCCACACCCTCCCTCCCCCCCGTCATTCCCCGCGCGACGAGGCCTCCAGGCCCTCGCCGCCGCCGCCATCACCATCCTCCTCCTGGCCGCCGCGTCCGGGGCCGCCGCTGGATCCCCCGATCGGCCCGCGCCGGGGCCGCCGCTGTTCCTCCCGCTCACGCGCTCGTACCCCAACGCCAGCCGGCTCGCCGCCTCGTCGCGGCGCGGGCTCGGCGACGGGGCGCACCCCAACGCGCGCATGCGCCTCCACGACGATCTCTTCACCAACGGGTCGGTACAGTTCGTTTCTTTACGCTGTTGTTTTCCCCCAATTTTTTTTGTTTCTTTGTTTGCTTGCTCTGTTGGATCTGAGCCGGGAGGCTGCTGCGTGTCGTGGTGGTGGTTCAGGTAGTACACGACGAGGCTGTACATCGGGACGCCCCCGCAGGAGTTCGCGCTGATCGTTGACTCCGGGAGCACCGTCACCTACGTGCCCTGCGCCTCCTGCGAGCAGTGCGGCAACCACCAGGTGGGACTTTGTTCTTTTGCTTCTCTGCTCAGCTATCAGCTAGGAACTTGTGAGATGATATTATTGATTAGGATGATAGCACGCATGAATATGTGAACCCAAGTTGCGAAGCTGGACTAGTGAACTTAGCTAATTAATGGTATGCGAATTATATGGGTTTCTGAGACTACTTGATGCACATGGGCATATATAAACTCTTAACTTTCTGAAGATTATCATTTTCATTTGCAGGTAGATTAGGGAGTTGCAATTTAGTTATGGGTTGGTGATAAATTGTCCTCGTATTGACTGAGGATGTGGGACATGGCTTCGGCCAGAATTTATTTGCTTTTCTAAATGGTCGATTCCTGAAATGCATAGTCTATTGTCCACACTTCCCAACATGTACCCTGCCAATCTTGGCCAGAACCTATAACATTGGATTGCCAACCAATGACCTTGTTTTTGTCGTGATCAATTGTTAGACAACTGCTTAACTTTCTCTCAATATTAAGTGGGTCCCACATATATTGCCAACAAATGACAGGTGTCTGGTTTGGTCATACCTGTGTAACCTTTTTTGTCCTTGAACACTCTTTTTCTACTCAAGGTATAGTATTGCTCAACCATATTGAAATTTGATACTCCCTCCAGTCATAAAAACATGTTTAGGACAACATTTGGTCAAACCTTAAAAACTACAAACACCAATAACTATTAACTTATTTAGTTTGGAAACCTGCAAGTTAGATGTGTAGATTTGTATTCAAAATACTTGCAAAATCTCTTCAATCTAAAGGATTTTAAGAATGTATACTAGAAGAAATTAGTGGTCAAAGATATGCATTGAAGATTGTACAAAGTCAAATACGTAAAATATTTTTTTATCAGAGGAAGTAGATGCTATAATTAATTCATTATCCATTTCGAAAATACATCTCTGCACAATGGAAAATATACTACATCTCCAGTACATGTTCAGACTTCTTTTGCACTGTCTTTGGAATGGTTATCCATGAGATAGTTTGTATTTTAAAGTACTTTGCTAACATCCCATTAGTGTGTGATATATTGTTGAATGTGAATTAATTAAAAATAAAATCTAAAGACAAAACATACATTGGTTAGGGCTTTACAATGGTATGTCATGACATCACCACACATCATCATTTTTGAATGTAAATCAGGAGACAAATCTTAGCATTTGAACAAATTGAGCTGCCCGTCGATATTGCTAGCACACAATATAGTTTTGACTGAACTGAAGGCCCTTCTCAGATGCTAGATTATTCTTTTGCAGCTTTGATGCAACTTTGCAAATGGACTGATGGCTTGGGATCCATCATCATTGTTTTACCACCACCTTTACTTAGTGGATCTTGTGTTCATTGAATGAATCACTCACATCAATACATCATTGCCGAGGCATGTAAAGTATTGTATCTGAAATGATCTTATGTTTTACATTGTAATGTCCAAAAGGCTGAAGATCATATGAGCATGTATTTCTCGGCCTTGATGTATATAATATATAATAATTCGAAAGTCGAAACACATGAAACTCTGTGTGTTACCATATATGCCATACCTTGAGTATGAATCAATATTTTTTTGTCTTGGAGATCACTGTTATTATCTAGTCTCTACTAGTGTTAAGATTTTTTTTTATTGCCTAGAAATTAATTAATCTACAGTAAGATAATCTGAAGTTTGGTTGATGTAGGATCCACGATTTCAACCTGATCTCTCCAGTTCATATTCACCAGTAAAATGCAATGTCGATTGTACTTGTGACAGTGACAAAAAACAGTGCACTTATGAGAGGCAGTATGCTGAAATGAGCTCCAGCAGTGGAGTGCTTGGTGAGGACATTGTGCCTTTTGGCAGAGAAAGTGAACTTAAGCCACAGCGTGCTGTTTTTGGCTGTGAAAATTCTGAAACTGGAGATTTGTTCAGTCAGCATGCTGATGGTATAATGGGCCTCGGTCGTGGTCAACTTAGCATAATGGATCAGCTTGTTGAAAAGGGTGTCATAAGCGATTCATTCTCATTGTGCTATGGCGGTATGGATATTGGTGGTGGCGCTATGGTGCTTGGTGGAGTGCCTGCTCCTTCTGACATGGTTTTTTTCACATTCAGACCCTCTCCGCAGGTAATGTATGGTTTCCTATATGATAACCGATCCTTATTCTTTTTGTGGTACATATTTTTATTAGCTAATCTTAAATTGGCAACAGTCCATATTACAACATTGAGTTAAAGGAAATACATGTTGCTGGAAAGGCACTGCGGGTAGATTCAAGGATCTTCGACAGCAAGCATGGGACTGTTTTGGATAGTGGGACCACATATGCTTATTTGCCAGAGCAAGCTTTCGTGGCTTTTAGAGATGCTGTAAGCTATTTACACGTCCATACCTTTTCTCTTGGATCTTTGTTCTATTGTAGTTATTTTTCCTTCATGTGACATCAATTTGCTTGGAGTTCAGTTTTTGCAATGTACCATGTAAAAAAGGCAGTCTAGCTTCAGAAGCTATCAATAGTATTTGTGGCTAAAACTGCACTAGTGCCATTTTTTTTACTTTTCCGCCTTGCATAAAAGAAGTTAAACATCTTAATGACACCTAGATAAGTTTACACTTCCCTAGATAGAATCAAACTTCTACTTTAGCACAACCTGCTTTTTCTCCTTGACGCCTTTTCATGTCCATTAGCTAATAACTGTATCCCTCCTTTTTCTCTTATTCTCTTGGCTGTTGCTTTACAAACGAACTTCTGGATTACAAGGACACTGTTGACTGGTGCACCTACAATTCCTTTTTGTTTTGTTTGGTTTTGCATGTCATATCCCCTATTAATATATCTAATATTGATGCCCTGTACTATATATATATACTTTCTTTTCCCTTTTCATTGGTGGCTCATGGTGGGTTTCAACTCTTGCCTACCCCAAGTCCTAATTTGCTAGGGACTAAAAGGCTTTGTTGTTGTTGGTTTTGCATGTCACCGGAGCTGAGTGTCTTTGTCTTGGTCCTACTTTAACTAATTTTGAAAAGACTAAGGTGCTGTTTGGTTCCACGCTGGGTGCGGTAACAGCAACGTAATCAGCTGCTGGTGGTAGCTGTTGCAGGGAACTTAAAAATGTCTTTTGTTTGGTTGGCTTTGGGAGCGTTTTTTCATTTCCATGACGCTGTGTCGGCCTTGCGGGATCGGATAACCCCGGTTGGGGAGTGGTAACGAGGTTGTGTGGCCCAGTATCTGATTACACTGTGATCTGTTGTGGGCCGACCGAAACAAATAGAAAACAACGGAAACTGATGTCGCTGTAAAGGCCGAACCAAATGCCTTCTAAGTACCTGGGCAGTCCTCAAACTTGCCCTGTGATGTCTAAGTCCTTTAAGTCTTGAAATTCTGGTCTGGGGAATTAAAGTTGTTAATTGTGCCATTTGAGATCCATATATCTCTTAATTGTTCCCCTGAAGGTCCAAATCTGCATAACCAATGTACTTTCTTACGTCACCTGCAAGTTGGTTCTGGGCTGTGTGTTCATGCTAATTAAAGTGATTGGATCTTGAGTGATACTCAGCATGTTCAAGGGTTCGGATCTGCATTTTAAGAGTTTAGGCTTTAGGGACCTAGATGACACCTTGGACAAGTTTAATGACCACCGGTGTATCTTGTTCTTAAAAATGAATGAGTGGTGGTTATGTTCCTGAAGAAATATGTTTACTGATTCTATGTTTCAATTGATAGGTGACAAGTAAAGTGCATTCTCTCAAGAAAATTCGTGGCCCTGATCCAAATTATAAGGATATCTGCTTTGCAGGTGCTGGAAGGTGACTTTCGCACCATGATTAAAATTTGTTTCTCATTCTCAGTGTTCTTATAATACGCTCCATGATGCTTGTGTAGAACTTAAATATTTATGGTCTTGCTTCCAGGAATGTTTCGAAGCTACATGAGGTATTTCCAGATGTTGACATGGTATTTGGAAATGGACAGAAGCTCTCACTTACACCTGAAAATTATTTATTCCGGGTAGGAGAAATTGTGAACTCATATCTATTTAAATCAATTGAGATAATGTTTGTCTAATTTGTCTGTCGGTGTTGTCTACTCATGTTACGTACTGTGTCTTCCCTTCAATTCTGAAATGCAGCACTCCAAAGTTGATGGGGCTTATTGCTTGGGTGTATTCCAAAATGGTAAAGATCCAACAACACTATTAGGAGGTTAGACACTCAACTTTCAGAGGAAGTGAAGCAAGTGTTATGATCTTTGCACTTCTTACTACTGCCATTTGCTTTACATCTTGTACAATTTGCTGGGCTATTGGTGAATTGTCATTCCTCAATATTTACTGGACTCTCTTTTTACATATATTGGCTTATAAAGTGCACAAGCTTACAGACTTATTCTGTAGAATTACAACCAATATTAGATTGCATCCTTCTATGCAGCGCTTTCGGATCTTATCTTGCATATTAAATGTTATTAGCAAAGGTTGAGTGAATAATATGATATGCAGTGTTACTCTGACCTGCTTATACACTTGCATAATGGATTTTTTTGTATACTTAGTTGACTGGCTTGGAAGAAAAATTTAGCATGTTCTCTCCTTATATATGATCTTAATATATGTATTTTCTGTTAGCTTGATTTATTCAAACTTTATGAGATGAATAACTAATTAAAATTATTAAATCTGAGCACTGCATTTCACTGTCAATATTTGCTTATTTCTTCAGAGTAGCATCTCTTGCCCCTACTCATTCAATCCAATAGTGTACAGCATGCTTCTGAAAGCATGATTGTCGCACAAAATCTGACTGGCAATCTGGCATAGATGCGCAAGCTTAGTCTTCGTTATGAAAGGCATAAATACCATTTTCTGCTAAAGGAAACAAGCAAACTAGTATTCTTTATTTATTATTTCTATATTTCAGACAACCTGGCATATTTAGTTTTTTATGTTTTTTATTATGTTTATGTAGTTGTGATCAAAACTTGAGCCTACTGATGTAGCTTTCTCTATAATGGTAGCCGCGGTTGAAAACTAAAATGATTTAGGATATAGAAATCTCCCTCCCTCCCTCCATAATGGTGAAGAAAAACATGAGTCTGTTGTTAGTTGTTACTATGTGCTATGAGGTCTACATATTCTTTTGCTTGTTCTTTCTGTTGCTATGAGGTTTGTTTATTTAAATATGTTTGCTTGGCTATAACAATTGTCTGAATGAAAGGTTCTTGATTTTCTTGATTCATTCAAAGGCTGTAGTAAAAATAGTCTGTTTCTATTACAAGATCATGACAACAGTTTATTATTTTATGCATTTAGAAACTTAGCCATTTTGAGTAGCTAAAGTAATGACCTTAATGGCAGGCATCATTGTTCGTAATACACTTGTGACCTATGACCGTCACAATGAAAAGATTGGCTTTTGGAAAACTAACTGTTCAGAGTTGTGGGAGAGGCTACATATCGGTGACGCTCCTTCACCAGCCCCTTCAAGTGACACAAATTCAGAAACTGATGTCACCTGCTCATGCCCCTAGTAGCTTGCCAGGTTTGTGCCTAATTATTTTAATTTCTATTAATTTCACATGTATTATATGATGAATGACAAAACATGGATATTTGTTATATTTCACTTGTAACTATCAGTTAGGCATCGATTGTTTTGATCTGCTTTGTTGGTGGCTGTTTTTGTGGTTATGAATATGAAGCTTGATAGGGCTGAAGTTTTTATATGAAATGAGGCAAACAATCGATTTGCCTCTCTTGAAGGTCCTTTAAGCCGCAATTCGACCCATGCTTTACTCATTTTTTTGTTTACCTACTTAGTTCTTTGAGTTTGATGGTACATTCACCAGTCTTTATGGCTTGCACAATAATCTGGTCCACATTTCATATGCCTATAGTAATTTTGTTTTTTGAAGTAGGTTTCTTGGATTAGCGTGCTACAACTGAGACATGATGTGCAACTCTCATAACCTTTGTTAACTTGACACAGACAGACAGCCCCCGCGCGCGCCGCTCCCGGCCAACGCCGCCCCGCGCCGCCGCTCCCGGCCGTCCCCGCGCCGCGCGCCGCCCTCCCCTCCCCGTGCGCCGTGCCCGCGGCCGCCCCCGCGCGGGCCGCCGCCAACGCCGCGCGCCGCAGCCCCTCCCTGCGCCGCGCGCCGGCGCCTGCCCCCCGCCCCCGCCAGCCCCAGCCCCCGCCCCCGTGCTCGTGTGTGGCCGAGCGTGGCCATCTCGCCCACGTCGGCCCGCCAACGCCGGCGAGTGGAGGAGGGGAGGAGGAGGGGGAGGAGGCGAGGAGGAGGCGAGGAGGAGGAGGGGGAGGAGGGGAGGAGGAGGGGCCAGCCCTGCCCCCGGCCGTGCCCCGTGGACCGCCCGCCCCGACGCCGCCGTTCCCGACTCCGGCGACCCCGACCCCGACGCCGCTCGCCCCTACCCTCGGCGCCCGTCAGGTATGCCCTCTCTCTTGTTGTCGTGGTAGTGATAGTTGTAGGAGTATTAGTTGTAGTAGTAGTAGTGCTAGTGGTAGTAGTAGTGGTGGTGGTAGTAGAACTAGTGGTAGTAGTAGTAGAACTAGTGGTAGTAGTAGTAGTGGTAGTAGTAGTAGTAGAACTAGTGGTAGTAGTAGTAGCAATAGTGGTAGTAGTAGTAGAACTAGTGGTAGTAGTAGCAATAGTGGAAGTAGTAGTAGAAGTAGTGGTACTACTTGGATATATTCTTCTGCGTGGATTGATATCCAAACTACATGGCTTCTCTTGAGACATATGTGCTTGTCGACCATCGTGCCGTTGTTTTTTTGCAGGTTTTGGAAACCTCACCGTGTAGGGGAGGTTCTGCTGATTTTTTTTTAAATGACAGTATTTTGTTCCATTTTTGTAGAGAAGAGCCCGTCGGAGCCGAGTCGGAGTTCCCGTCGCCGTGTCGGTCTGCCTGCATCGCGTCGCCTCGCCACTGCACCGACTCGCCACGGCCCCGCTAGCCTGACTCCACCGCCACCCTAGGTACAACCCCTCTTTCCGTATCATGGTCGTAGATCGCGTAACCCAGTTAGGCGTCTTCCGTTTGAAAGAGATATAGTTGGAGGTATGCAGATCTTTGTATATCTATGACCGTATCTATTTCGGATTGTTCACGTTTTTTGGACAGCCCGCAGATGCGTAGATGGATTAGTTTCCATGATCTGCTTCGGTCCGAGATAGAGTTTCGGCATCACATCCCTGTTGTTCTCCGGATACGCACTTTTCTTTTGCAGGACGTGTATCTGGAGAACAGCGGGGAGGTGCTACCGAAATTCTGTCTCAGATAGAAGTAGAGCATGGAAATTAACCTCATCTACGCATCCGCGGGTGGGATTAGGACATATCCTCACATATTAGACAGTAGGAACACCATGTAGATGCAATTGATGGTTATATTACTCGTTGATATATATGTTAGAGGATGGATGACCGTTAGTGGATGTACACGGGCTGGAGAAGTCAGAGTGATTACACCACGGAATGGATGAACAAGACCGATGCTTTCTTGAACAGTGCATTTGGCAAGGCTGCTAAAGGACATTGCCTAATTTTGTGTCCCTGCAGCAAATGTGGAAACAGGAGAAGGGTAAACAAGGTGGAAATGGGTAAACATCTTGTGAAGAATGGATTTACGCCGGACTACACCTGGTGGGTCCACCATGAAGCCCATCGTATGAGAGAGGAGGTGGTGAGACCACGGGTGGAGGCTTTTGATGCTGATGTCGGGGTAGCAGACATGTTAGATAACTTTCACCAAGGACAGTTCGATGAGGGACATGAGAAGGAGAAGATGGAGGCAGCCGCACAGGCGTTCTACGACATGATGGACTCGGCACAGAAACTCCTTCACGATCGGTCAACAGTGTCTCAACTGGATGCTATTGGACGCTTAATGGGGTTGAAGTCCGAGTTAAACTTGAGTCGAGAAGGCTTTGATAAGATGTTGGCCGTGATTGGCACCCTGCTTCCGGAGGGCCACATTCTGCCAAAGAGCATGTACGAGTCACAGAAACTCCTTCGTGCACTTAAGATGCCGTATGAATAGATACATGCTTGTCTGAAGGGGTGCCTCCTATTTAGGAAAGAACACGAGCATGCAAAGTTTTGTCCAAAGTGTAAATCCTCCAGGTACCTGGAGGTAGACTCTGATGATGGCCAGAAGAGGCAACTTACGATCCCCGTGAAAACCCTACGGTACCTTCCGTTCCTACCGAGGATTCAATGGCTATACATGACCGAGGAATCAGCGAAACAGATGACATGACACGAAAATGGCAAACAGTACAATCCTGACAAGTTGGTACACGACAAAGAATTTTTTTTTAAAAAAAATTCAAACTTTGCCGAGTGCCGGCCAGAGGGCACTCGGCAAAGATTTTTTTAAAAAAATTCAAACTTTGCCGAGTGCCGGCCAGAGGGCACTCGGCAAAGAATTTTTTTAAAAAAAAAATTCAAACTTTGCCGAGCGCCGGCCAGGGGGCACTCGGCAAAGAATTTTTAGGAAAAAAATAAAACATCTTTGCCAAGGGCTGGATAGAGTGCACTTGGCAAATATTTTTTTAAAAAAAAAATAAAAAATCTTTGCCGAGTGCCTGCAGGGTTGGCACTCGGCAAAACGACCGTCAACGGGGCTGGCGCCGTGACGGTCGCTTTTCTTTGCCGAGTGCCCTCGAGGCTCTCGGCAAAGCCTTTGCTGAGTGCCCAATAAAAGACAATCGGCAAAGAGGACTTTACCGATCAATTTTTTGCCGTGTGTTCTTTGCCGAGTGCAATTTGGCCTTTGCCGAGTGCCTCAGAACCTGAATCCAGTAGTCATGGGTCCCTGTCTTTTTTCATTAATTTGTTTTTTTACTTAAAAATATTTTTAGAGTAGTTTTATTTGTTTCTTTGATTATAAAGTTCCTCTCTCCATTCTACAAATTTATTTAGGTTTATGCTTGTTAAAAAGTTTATAAATCTATAACTAAGTTATACATGATCCAATGAGTATCAAATTTTTACTACAATTCAAGCATACAATAATTAGCCCACCATAAAAATTTCACCATAATTGGACCATAGAAGCTGCAGCTATGAATTAATTACAGAAAAGCATAAATCTAAAGCTATAGCAAAAAATTTATACTAAAACATATCATATTATATATTCACTGTGTAGATCTAATCATGTGGAGTCTAACAAAATTGGATTTTCAATTTTATGATTTTTTTGTGATTTACTATGATTCTTCAAATATTTAGTCAAAATAAATAAAAAAGAAAAAGACAAAATCGCCTTTGTAAACCGTTGATATCTGGTTAGAGAGGTAAAACGAACGGTTTTAAAAGTTCAGGGACGTGGTGTACCCAATTTTAAAGTTCAGGGAGGAAAAGTAGACTTTCGTAAAAGTTGAGGGAGGTAATGTGGACTTTTTGCCCATGTAGGTCCTTTCTGAAGACCTGCACAAATGGGCCACTAAGGCACTGAGGCCCTGTTTGGATTTCTCAAGTTTTTGCCAGTTTCTAAGAATCTGACTTTTAGAAACTGTGTGGAATCCAAACACCCTCAGTTTTTGCTGCCAGTTTTTGCCAGATTCTTAAAAACTAGGAAGCTGTTGATACCCAACTTTTGCTAGGTTTTGTGACCTATAGAGCAATAAATGAAGCCAGATTCTTATAAACTAAGGGATTTAAAAACCCTACCAATTTTTACTCAGAATCTAGATTTTGAAAACTAGAGGCAAAAACTGGTTTTTAAAAATCCGAAACTGATCAAACATGCCCTAAGCTAGAGAAAATGGACTTCCTTGGCTGCCGATGCGTCTCGTTGGATTTTGGGTTAAAAAAAGTCTTTGACCCCTCGATCTTAAAGGGTTGCTCGTTTTTTCTCTCTCGTCTATAAAACATATTTTTGTCCCATCTTAAATTTTAACATGCTGGATTTTTTCCCCAACGTCGCATCATATCAACCATCTAAGTGGCACCAATTAATAGTTTATGGAGCAAATCGGCTTACAAAATATATTAATTTCGAATTATCAATGCAGTCCTATTTACCCTTCTTAGTTAGAGTGGTGCTACGTAGCATGATTGATGTAGTGTCACATTAGACAAACTTGCAAATTGGTTTACAAATCTCCATCTGATACTAAAGAGGGAAGCATTTATTTTAACTGTTTTTTATTTTTCAAACTGCCCTTCTTTTGTCCTGTTTCTTTTTTCTTCCTAAATTACCCTCGTGTCCCACCCTATACTGTTAAATATCTATACCTAATATATTATATCCAGTTGGACAGATTGTTCTGTACGGAAGTGTATTTGGTTTCTCGGTCCAAGTATAATGTATCAAATAAATTGACGTGAAGAGAAAAGGAAGTAGTGGTGAGAAGAAAAATATAAAATAAGAGTGTATTTGTAGCCACGTATTCTTGAACATATCATGGGAGTTGAATAAAAATTTCTGATCTCCAAATAAGTGATTGTGCAATAAACTACACGTTCCATGTAAACTATGGACACGTTTGCTATTAAAAAAACTTAAAAAGCGAGGTATGAAAAAAAATGGTTTTATTCATGATCCGGAGAATCGAACGACTTAGAAAGTTTTTCTTTCTTTCTTTTCGTCCGGCCGAACCACAGAAAGTAAAGAATAACGGCCCAGCCCAACACATGAGGCTCGCGAAACTGGGTCAACAGCCTGCCCAGAACTCCGACCCAACCCGATTCCCCAGTCGCCGACCAAGCCATCTCCCGATCCCGTCCCAATCGACCAACGCCGTCCCTTCTCGTCGAGTCTCGACCTCTCCCTACCGGCTAACCCTAGCAGCGGCACGCGGGCGACGGTGACCGGTGGCGCGCCACCGGCGAAGGGATTCAGCGGTCCCCCCTCCTCCGTCCCAGGCGCGGCGGCGCTCTACAGGTACCTCCACCTCTTTCTCCCCATCCATCTCTGTCCTGGGCCCTCCTCGCGCGAGGCAGCATGCCCGCAGCTACTCTCTCCCCCGTCCTCTCGCGCTCACGCAGTAGCAGATGCTTCTCCCCCCCCTCTTCACTGACACCGCTGGCATGCCCTTGTGCACCCCCCCCGCCCCCCTTGTGCTCTGTTTTTTTCCTCTCTCTGCTTTACAATTTTGACCCAATCCCTGATGAATTCGATAAGTGTGCTGTCTTGAGTTTTCTTTTTTTTGTGTGAAAAAAAGTATACGTATTTGGTTGTAAATCTCTAATTTTCTTGCTTACCGTATTGACGCACACCTCTCTTGCATATTCTCGTGAAAAAAGGAGCAATTTTGAACTGGTCTACTAAGTATATACTGGGTACACTTGACTGCTGATGAGGTGATTTGTGAATGGGGATACCTTTGCAGCCCACAGACATAAAATGATATGTTTCAAAATATGTACTATAGAAAGTAGAAATCCAGTGACTAGCCGTTCGGCTGCTATACACGCCTCCGACGGCGCCGTGTCGTTTCCCTCTCTCCCATTCGCTCGCCCGCTAGGGTTCCAGTCCTTGCGGCGCTGCGTGTCTCCGTCCGCCGCTCCCCGCCACCCCCAACGCCTCCACCTCTCGAACCGGACACCCTCCGGTCGTTAATCGACTGCAAACGCCGGGATCCGCGCTGCCCCCCCCTCGACCCGTCGTCGATTGGCGGCGCTGCCGGTTTGTCCGAGGTATTTCATCGCCGTCGTCTCCTTTTCCGTCCCTCCCCCCTTCGGATCTGGCCGTCAAAGACCTCTGACATCCCGCTTTCGTTTCAACAGGATCCTTGCGCGTCCGGGATCCAGCCGATTTGAAGTCTGATCTGGTTGTTCACGACCTCGTCGCCTCATTGGACCCGTCATCGGCCGTCGATTTCGCCAGATCCGGTACGTAACCGTTTTAACCGCACCCTTCCCGCTGTTCTTACGACTCCGTTTAGTCTAGGTTTAGATTTGTTTGCAATAGACAAAGCTAATATACTACAAATAGGACCTGCAAATGTCCTACCACCAGAACCATGGAAAATTGGAATCAATTGACAGAAGAAAGTTCAGCGGGACTTACAAAGTCTTCTGGTGCTCGAACACCTTGTCACGCTGTGCGATGGAGTTGGCAAGGTCGGGTTTCAACCGCTGGTCCACGAACTCCTCGAACTTTCTCACTTTCTCCTGCCGCGCCCACGGCTCTGCTGTAGCCATGGCCTGGCTAGTAGTAGTGGGACCAGGATTTTAACAGGGTAGGCCTGTTCGGTATAATTCAATACACAATATCAAAACAAAATATTAATCCTATTCAGTATCATGATTGCAATCTATTATATTACATCCTACTGCTAAAGGAAAAGAATAGAATGAATAATGCGGGACAATTTGATGTTTGGCAGAATCGTTATTTTGGTCCCTCAACTATTACTCGAGGCTCAGTTTCGTCCCTGAACTTTCAAAACGGCCGTTTTAGTCCTCAAACTCTACTTTTAGGCTCAATTTCATCCTAGAACTATAAAGATGATCGTTTTAGTCCTCAAACTTTGTATTTTGGGCTCAATTTCATTTATAAACTATCAAAGTGTATTTTGTTCTTTAAAGTTGTATTTGCGGACTAGAACAAAATACATTTTGATAGTTTATAAATGAAATTGAGCCCAAAATGCAAAGTTTGAGGACTAAAACGATCATCTTTATAGTTCTAGGATGAAATTGAGCCTAAAAGTAGAGTTTGAGGACTAAAACGGCCGTTTTGAAAGTTCAGGGACGAAACTGAGCCTCGAGTAATAGTTGAGGGACCAAAATAGCGATTCTGCCAAACATCAAATTGCCCCGCATTATTCATTCTATTCTTTTGCTTTAGCAGTAGGATGTAATATAATAGATTGCAATCATGATACTGAATAGGATTAATATTTTGTTGTGATATTGTGTATTGAATTATACCGAACAGGCCTACCCTGTTAAAATCCTGGTCCCACTACTACTAGCCAGGCCATGGCTGCAGCAGAGGCGTGGGCGCGGCAGGAGAAAGTGAGAAAGTTCGTGGACCAGCAGTTGAAACCCGACCTTGCCAACGCCATCGCACAGCGTGACAAGGTGTTCGAGCAGCAGAAGACCTTGTAAGTCCCACTGAACTTTCTTCTGTCAATTGATTCCAATTTTCCATGGTTCCGGTGGTAGGACATTTGCAGCTCCTATTTGTAGTATATTAGCTTTGTCTATTGCAACTTGTTCTGATGATGGCGCTTTTCTGGATGCTGATCAGCTTGGATTTGAAGAGGAACATTGAAATTTTGGAGAGGAATGGTGTTACCAGCATGCGGTCCATGGTCAATCTTGGACGCCGGAGCAGCAAGTCGAGAGGAAGACGGAATCCGGCGGGGAATCGAGCGGACGCAATGAAAACTGGCGGGAATCGACGGCGTCGCGTCCGCGCTAGAAGGAAAAGGGTGGGAATCGACCGCATATATGCTGTTGCGCGGCAAACCTCCCGCTCGAGGGCTTTTACTACAGGCGCGGGCCGCTGCAGCTTCACGGAGAGAGGAGAGGAAAAGAGGCGGCGGCGGCGGTGGCCCTGCTTCTTGGCCTCCTCCTGGCTGCTCGAGTCCACCAGGGGTCCGTTCGCACCGCACCTGTAGCTCCTGCTCGTCCGCACCTGCTCGCCCGCCTCCGTCGACCGTATACCCGTTCGCCTCGTATGCTCCCTGCCTCCTCTCTGGTCTCCTCTGCAGCCTTGCTTCCCTCCTCTTCCTCTGCTTCCCTCTTCCTCTGTTTCTTTCTCTTCCTCTGCTTCCCTCCTCTTCCTCTGTTTCTTTCCCTCTTCCTCTGTTTCTTTCCCTGCAGCACTAGTCATTAAGTTATATTATGTTATTAGAGACTAATTTGTGGCTATTGAGTGATGAGAGATTTCATATTTGCTATTTTGCTACTTTACGTTGTGCACTAGCACTCTGGTAGCATTATTTATTATGTATTACATGCTAAGACTTGACAATATTAAGGTATGATTTGCTTCTGAATTTTAGTATCATTATATATTAAGATGATCGTATGGCGTCGCCTAGGCGTCCGCCATAAACGCCTAGGCGTTGTGAAGGGGGTATGGCGCCGCGCGTCGCCGCAGCGCCTCAAAAACAATGATCAATAGTTTCACATGCTCTGGGGGAATGGTCAGTGCTGCATTTATTAGGATAAAAGTATAGTCATATCAAAACCACTAATACACTGTGCTACAGTGAAATGCAGGTCCACAGTTGAATAGGTATGTTGCCTATGCTCTTTTAGCCTGGTCTGGGATTGTTCTATTGATCTCTAAACCCTCTAGTTTAGACAACTCATCCGTCATAGTATAGTCTAAGCATTGACTGGAGAGGTTTTGTTGGATATCAGTTTGCTCAAAGGATATAATCACAGATTTGATGGTCTTGTTAGTGCTAATGTATCTTATTACGCGATGGAAGAGACATCTTTCTGTTGAATTTCAATAGCAAGTTAGCCACTGAATCTAAGCAGATCTTCTGAAGTGATTGTTCATATTTGTGTTATTGTGTACCCTGGAGTCTGATTCCAGAAGTCATCACATTATACTCTTGAAACACATCAGGCTTCTTAGAGAGAAGCTTCACTGTTTAAGCTTGACCGCTAGCATTATTGTTTTCTCTCTTTGCGTGATCCTGTGTTTGTTTCATTTATGGTCGAACACTTTCCTTCTGCATTTTTGGGTTCCCATGACTAAAATTTATCGATAGGTTGATGTTTCATTTTAGAAAGTTTCATGGTTAAATACTCTAATCATGTTATATACATGTTTAGATGTCCCTAAAGCAACATTTGTCCAGATTTTAACCTTGGAAATCTTGCACTTTGCAGGCAAATAGATGAATACACACATCTCATCGCAAGCATAAAAGCACAAATCAAATTGCTATGTACAATGTATTATAATTGTCTAGGTGTTCCATTATGTCGTAGATCATACCCCTTCTGTTCCAAATTATAAGATATTTTGGTCTTTTTAGATACGCTGCTTTTACTATGTATTTAACATAGTGTATATCTAAGTGCATAACAAAAGATATGAATCTAGAAAAGCCAAATCATCTTATAATTTGGAATTGAGTAAATGATAGGTGTTCTTGCATATGCCGTTATCTGCTTAAATCCAGATATTAATGTGCCCTACTGCTTAGCCATTGGTAATTCCACACGCAGGTATGTGAAGGTATCCGCGAAGTGCTGCAGCTGCCAGCGGAGAAAGAGTTATCGCCTAGGAATACGTGGTAGAATTTGGTTCTCGCTGGAGCAGGGGGGTGGTGTGCTGCCGTCGAATGTAGTGCAGTTCTGCAAACATGGTTCCATTTTTACATCTGAACTCCTGCAGTTGAAACTATTGAGGTGTCGAGAGTATCTTAGACCAGACAACGAGGTTCCCCTTCGTACTACAACAATCTTTTCGACGACACCACGCATACTGATTTCTAAGTTTTCATTGCGTTGGCATATGGCCTCGAGGGTTTCCTGCTGAAGTGCAGTGCACACCGGCGAAAGTGAAGCATCTCGCTCGCAGATTTGCAGTTTATTTGAGCCTCTTATCCATTGAGCTCACATCACCGGGTAGGACGGCCTGCTGGCGATTCCGCACAAGCCTTCCCTGACCCTGACGCGCCTCTCCATGCGCACGTACCCATTCTCGCCGCACGCGTCGCCCCACGAGTTCTTGACGATCCAGTACTTGTGGTCGCCGGCGTCGGCGCCGTACCCGACCACTGTGACGGCGTGGTTGATTCCGGCGTCGCAGGGGCCCAGCAGCACCCCGCCCTTGTAGTGCTGGAAGGTGACGGCGTTGATGGACACGACGACCGGCTGCTGCGTCACGGCGCGCTCCAGCGCGGCCTCGCTGTTGGGCGGAACAGCCGCGCCGTGGCGGATCCTGCCGCGCCTGCACTGCCCCTGCTTGCTCTCGTAGGGGTACTCCCACGCGGTGGCGAGGCCGCCGTTGCGGGCGACCCACCACATGGTCGTCGCGGGATCGCCGCTGCCGCATCTGTAGTTGGGCGGGGAGGCGCAGTCCACGAGCTCCTGCTCTGACAGGGAGACGAGACGGCCCGTCCGCAGCTTGTACAGGCTCTCGATCGACGCCACCGCGGCGAACGCCCAGCAAGAGCCTGCAGTGCAAGGACATGTCACGAGGATGCTGGGTACAAATGCATATTTATCATGTTCATGGCACGTGGACAAGGCGTCATCTTTTGCTGACGTACGTACCACAGGTCATTTGGTGCTTGATGGGAGTCACAGCACCCCAGGCCCTCCAGTCGACGCTGTAGGGAACCTGGCCGAAGGCGTCGTCCGAGTAGCTGTTGTTGCGACGCGTGGCGGCGTCGAGCGGCCGCGTCACGGCCTCGTCACGGGCCGCGAGCACCTGCCCGGGCGGCATGGTGTACGCGGCCAGGAACTCGTCGCTCGTGAGGTCGGTGAACTGGTTCTCACCGAGCTGGTACGAGAGCCCGCCGCGCCGGTTCGTGGCCTCGATGTACTCCACGTTCCGGCGGTACACCTCGAACCGGCGCTGGTGCTCCGCGGCGGTCGCGTAGGTCCGGTTGTGCGCGGCGCGCCAAGCGTGGAACCGGTTCGTCATCATGAGCATTTCGCTGGACGCCGCGGCGCTGGCCAACAGGAAGCTGGTGCACAGGAGGGCGAGGGCTAGACAACGTGAGGCGGCACCCATGATGAACACGTACAATACAGTCGATCGATGTGGCCCGATGCTCCAGCTGGTATCTCTGGCCGTGAAAGTTGCTTGCTTGGAGTCTGCTAGCTTTACAGTTCACACCGACGACGTACCTCCCGGATGAGAGACCGTCTGTTAATTAGGTTCAGTGGTCCGATTTTAGTTAAGGATAAGACGCACGCGAAGTTCATGGCGGCCACAGTTTTAGTTGTGCTGTTAAGAGTTAGCGCAACCATATAGTAGTGGCAGTGTGGCACTACGTATAGTGAAGCGTGCGTTACGTCGTTGCCTGCACTCTGAACTCTTGGTTAGAGATGTCCAGCAATACGCTAATCCCCTAAACTAGCCTCCTACTTATCTGAGTAGGGGCTCTATGTTTTTTTAGGCCTTGGTTTCTAGCTGTCATTTTTAACACACCCTAAATCTCGGCCCATATTCTTTTTTGTCCTCTCTAATTTCAACATATTGACCCTGCATTTTCATCATTTCACCTTACAATTCAATTTCAAATGCATAGATTTCAACCACAATAAATTTATCAAATTTAAGCACGACAAATACAAATTGTATCTCAATTTTTTTCTCGAACGTGCCGTGTAGCACGTATTTCATTAAGAGGAAGTAGACAACACCGAACCAAACAACAAACAGCTCAATACTAGGTAACCAAAGGTTTCCTATGCGAGAAGGAAGAAAAACAGAAGCGAAAAAACTAAAGAAAACTACGACGAAGCCGGCTACTACCACAAGAGGAACTAAAAGCAACAACGGGCTAAGGTACAGCGAGCTAGTAAACTTGGCCATAGGCAACGATTGGACGACCTAGAGCGGGTACTCTAAGGTAGGCTAAACCTCGAGGTCAACCCCCTCCACCAGCTGGATGCCGTCAATCGCGCAGCCTGCCGGGAAGAGCATCCTGATTGCCTCGCGCTTGGACTCCGAGAGAGGCTCGCCGAATAGGGCCATGTACTTATTGAAATCGCCCTCTGCATCTGCCTGCGGCGCCTGATCCTGCTGGCGGAGTCCCCATTTTGCCATCATCACGTTCTGGGCTTGCACGGTCGGGTTGGAGGCTCTGCATCTGCTCTTGGCCGCAAGCCTCCCGCTACGACGTGGTGGTGAGAATGTGCATTCAACAGCACGACGCCTCCTAGGAACACAGAGACGTGGAGGTTTGACCAAGATCGGCTCCGTGATGGCAGAGCAAAGTTGTGACTGTAGATACTGCGAGATGCCACTTGGTGACACCGGAGCTGCCGCCACAGCCGCCGCCGCGCCCATGGCGACAAGGCCACAGGCGGGGATGGAACTCTGGACGGCGTCCTCGCGTGGTCCGAGTGTTCCTCGTCCGAAGAAGGGGCTGAGCGAGATGGGCCAGCACAAAGCTACGCCGGAAGGAGCGACCCTCCTGTTGGGACCCCCACACCCGAAGGCTCCTCCAAGACGACCAACAGTGGGTCGATCCGGCTGGGGCGATCGAGGCTACCAACTCCTCGAGCATCGGGGCATCCGCGGCGTCGCGAACAAGGAGCACGTCGTGAGGCCAAACAAACAGCATCAACGGGTCAACCCAAGGAAGGCACGTCCCGCTGGCTGGCACGACGAGGTCGGCCGCAGCGTCGGTGGAGGGGGCGTTGGTGCCAACCTGTGGTGTCAACGGGTCAACCCAAGGAAGGCACGTCCCGCTAGCCAGCACGAGGTCGGCCGCAACGTCGATGGAGGGAGCATTGGTGCCTTCCTGTGGCCGTCTTGGGCGCCTCGTGCGTCGGCGCCGACGTCCTCGACCGACAAGCGTACCGGCTGACGGCACATGCATAGCCCCACCCAACTCCACCAGACCGACGAGGGCAGGTGGCTGTAGTCGACGACCAGCCTGCGCGCCCAAGCGACGACGCCGGCGCTTCCCGTCGTCGACCCCTGGAGCAGGAACCGTTCGCGGACGCTTATAGGCACGGGCCAGGTGGCCCAAACCATTGCAGCGTAGGCACCGGCATGGGAGGCGGCATGTCGCCACGCGGTGTGTCCATGACAGGCAATTGAGACACCGGCCCCGGAGCTCGTCGGGGAAGCGCCAACCAACGACCTGCTTAACCTGACGGTGGTGCTGCGTGGCTGCGACGCCCTGACAGGGCAGCACCTCTTGCCACCCATCACGATCCGGCGAGGAGGCCCTTCGGTAGGGGCCAAGCCGCCTGTGCAGTAACCCAACCACATCCGCCGGACATGCCATGCACGGTGGGTGCGACGAGGAGACGGTGGGGTGTGCCGGGCGCTGGGCATGACGTGGTGGCACATCGGCGTTAGGTGCGGTGACCCTGCGGCGCGGACCCAGCCGTTGGTGCACCGAAATCCACTACACAGCCCCGTTCTCCGTTGCCGGAACGGAGCGCTGAGTCCCGCGACCGGCCTCCGGCCTCGCGCGCCTTAGTCGACCACGCCCACGCTCGGAAGCCTCGTTCGTGCCGGATCGACCGGGCAGGTGACGCCTTCCCGTGCGCTTGTGCCTGTGCATGCGGCACCCAAGATCCGCATCGGGGGCGGAGAAGCGTCGCCGGGGGGTTTCGGGGACTCGCTTTCTGAGTCCCAGGTGAGCCGGCACACGCCGGTGCATGCCATACCCACCCGCAATCCTCTCCCACGGGAAGGAGGACCGTGGGGATCTCGCTGCTGCCTCCTGTGACGAGACCGCAAAGAGCGCCTAGGGAGCGTGCGACCACCGCCAAGACTGCCCCTGGGAGCGGGAGCCCGGGACGGCCCCGGCTCCCTGACCGGAGAAGGTCCCTGCGGCGACAGCTTGCGGACCGTGTCGAGGTAGGGAGTTGGTGAGGCCATCGGCGTGGGCTCATCGTCGTAGTCGTCGCGGAAGCCATCGTCCGCCCACCGGCGAAACTTGGAGCGGCCCTCCGAGGCACCGCTGGGATAGAAAGGTGCGGCGTCGGGAGAGAGGGGCGAGCCATGGCCGCTGGAGGCGGAGCAGGGCACCGGATCCTCCGGCGGGCCCAGGATCCGCCCCGGATCTGGTCGTGGCGGGGCCGTGGGGGGCGGATCCGGCACCGCCGGCGGCGGTAGTGGCGCGGCGGCCGGCGGCGGCGCCCGCGCGGAGGCCACGCACGTGCCGTCCCCCGCGCGCGGCTGAGCAGGGGAGGGGGGCGGCCTTGGGGAGGGGAGGGGAGGGCGGCGGGAGTGGCGCGGCGGCCGGTGGCGGCGCCCGCGCAAGGCCACACACGTGCCGTCCCCCGCGCGCGGCTGAGCAGGGGAGGGGGCGGCCTTGGGGAGGGGAGGGGAGGGGGAGGCGGGCACCGGGTCCGGGGAGGCCGCCGGC
Organism: Miscanthus floridulus; assembly: GCF_019320115.1. NCBI lineage: Eukaryota > Viridiplantae > Streptophyta > Magnoliopsida > Poales > Poaceae > Miscanthus > Miscanthus floridulus. The sequence goes on from NC_089582.1 coordinate 137,277,784, forward strand.
GCCGGCGGCGTTGGCGTGTGGGTGACCGCCAGGGGCAGGCGGAGGAGTCCTTGGCTCGATATGGTGATGGATCCGTATCTCAAATTTAAACCACCACATCATCGGGAGCATGCTGGATTTTATTTAGATATTTCTTATTAGAGGCCTACAAACGAACACCACGTACGCGGGGTGTATTTATTTGTATAGAAACATAGTAGTAGCACCCACGATATGCATATATAGGAGTACAACATGGCAAGTCATGATGTGTCGATCATCAGACCTCGCTGTTCTCATATGTAGCACTAGTAGTGGCAGTAGGTTGATACTTAACGAGCGCAACGATCCTCGCAGCATCGTTGTTATTGTTGATGCCAAGCTTCTGCATGTCGGGGATCACAGCATTCTGGTTTTTAGCCCAGTCGAAGGCAGCTTTCGAGATCCTGTCCCATTTCTGCACCTGCTTCCCCTGCATCTGGCTTAAGGTCACCCCTGGCTGGTTGTTGAACCCCGCTTCTACCGTGCGGGACACAGTGATGAACCGGATCCCCTCGCACACCATGACCACCAGCTTCGCCAGTTTGCTCTTCGTGTCAGCTTGGGGGTCAACCACCGCTGCCAGATCAGCATCCTGCAGCATCAGCAGCTCCTCCTCCTCCTCCTCCTCTAATGTCATTGTCGTCTTCTTCGCCAGGTCGTTGACGACTCTGGTCATTTCGGCACGGCCCAAGGTGATGATCTCCAGACCCTTATTGCCGATGAGGTCCTGGTACCGGCCGCCAAAGCCGAGCCACCTCGGGTTGTCGTCGAGGAGGTGGGTGTCGCCGTTCTTGCCGAACTCCCACCACACACCGGCCGGGGTCCTGAAGCCGACGAGGTAGAGGTTGTCCATGCGTATGGCGAGCGTGATGGAGCTGGTTTTGGTTTTGAGCTCGATGTGGAACCAGAGATCGGGGACCTTCTTCTCCGGCGGCAGCACATGCTGGGGTATGCCTTTATGGTCGGTGCAGTATTTGATCACTTCTTTCCGGGCCCAGGCAATGAAGGAGCCGTAAGTGTAGTTCACGTCATCCACGTTGAAGGTTTCAGTGAACCTTGGTACTATTCTTTTCTTTGTTTGCGTAATAAGATCACTGAACTCTGGGTTTGGCTCGGCCATTGTCTTCTCTTTTGTATCAACGGCTAAAAGGATGGATGGGTTGTTGGCATTGTGAATTGGGATGATGTACTTGCAGATATATATAGTGGGAGAGTTGGGGCATGTAGCCATGTAGGTATTCTATATCTATGTATCTATATCCATATCATTTCTCACTAATAGTCATGTCATTTCACTAACTTCCAAACTTTTAATGAAAGCAAACCATCCATATCATCTTCCACTCACTTTCCACATCATCTCCCACTAATAGACATGTCACTAACTTTTAACCTCTTAATGAAAGCTTTTCACGTCATCTTCACTAAACAAAATTACTAACTTTCAGCCTTTTTGTAAAAGCAAGCCATCCACATCATCTCCCACTAACTATCCACGTCATCTCCCACTGATAACCATGTTATCCCACTAACTTCCAACCTCTTAACGAAAACAATCCATCCACATCATCTCTCACACTATCCCACCATCTTCCTCTGATAGTCATGTCATCTCACTAATTTCCAACCTTTAATAAAAGCTATTCACATCATCTCCACTAAGCGTAATTACTACTTTCAATATATAAGAAACAAGAAGCATACGTCGCGTGTTGTTGTGAGAATTGTGGATTAGTGGATTTCATGGCATGTTGACATGGACAACGAAATTGTCGGGTACCATAAAAAGGGGTCCTCTAAGCGAGAACCAAAAAAATCGCTTAGACCCTGTCAAAATCAAAGCCAAGAGACAACTATTGGCTAGACCCCGGCCTCGTCCGAGGCCACCTACTCTCCGCCTCGCTAGAGGCCTCGCACGAGAGGCATCGGACGGCCTACCGATTCTCCGTCTCGCTCGAGGCCGGCTCGTAAGGCCTCAGACGGGAAACCGATTCTCTGTCTCGCCCGAGGTCGGCTCGTAAGGCCTCGGACAGGAAACCGATTCTCTGTCTCGCTCGAGGCCGGCTCGTAAGGCCTCGGACAGGAGACCGATTCTCCGTCTCGCCCAAGGCCAGCTCGTAAGGCCTCGGACAGGAGACCGATTCTCCGTCTCGCCCGAGGCCGGCTCGTAAGGCCTCGGACGAGAAACCGATTCTCCGACTCGCTCAAGGCTGGCTCGACAAACAACCCCGTCGCCTCCGCCTCGACCGATCTCCCTGACAGAATGTCACGCCCAATCAATGCAACCAACCACTCCCACGACATCAGCCGGATGATGGCTTGACACGGCGGAGTGGTCAATGAGACGCGAGTCACATCGAAGCCATGCCATCCAGGACAGGACAGGGCAGGGGTTACCAGCCGCTATGCTCGGTACTGTGCCCACGACCGGCGCCCACACCGCACTGTGCTACCTAACCCCTGTCCCAGGAACAACGCGGCGTGGGAAGTCAAGTCCGGGCCACTATTGCCTCGGAATTAGCATACAGGATCAATTGCTCCCTCCACGCCTCGGTAGTCTACCTCAGGGTCTCGGCAACCTTGGGATTCGTGCCCTCCGAGCCCCCACGATGGCTCGGCCTCAGCACCAACTGAGCCTCAACACTTTGCGTGGTCAACACACAGCGACCGGCATGTCGCCCGCCAGGCCCTACGTCAAGCTATCCCTAGAGCTCCCACGTCGCACAGGATCGGATGTGACCGGCGCGTTACTCCGGCACTTCAAGGGCAGGACCACTCCATCGACCATGCCGCCATAGTAACAGGCTACAGGGCTCGGACATGCCACCCCTATTCGCACGACGTCTCATAGCTAACACATGTATTCCCCTGTCCCCCCCTTCAACTATAAAAGGAAGGGACCGGGGCTGTTTCTAAGGAGGCCAACTCTCATGATCACACACACCCAGGCACATACGAGCTCACTAGATAGACGAACATACGCTGTAACGCGCAAACTTCTCCGCTGCTTGAGACCCGCATCTCAAGCAACCCACACCGCTCCACGTAGAGACCTGGGACTATCTCCCTCTCTCGCCCTACTTGTAACCCCCTACTACGAGCATTTCGGTGCAAGGAATACAAGATTGATCTCATAGACTGGACGTAGGGCATCTATCGCCCGAACCAGTATAAACCTTGTGTCTCTTTGCATCACCATCCGGGATTAGGGGCACGCAGTACATTTTCACTAGTTGGTTGAGGACCCGTCGGTCCAAAACACTGACAGTTGGCGCGCCAGGTAGGGGGCTCTGCGTGTCAGCTTCATCATCCCAACGAGTTCCGGATGGCAGACCACGTACGACCATTGTGTCTTGGCACGGTGATCTGGTTCGGGATCCTAGAGTTCATGTCTCTAGGATGTGAGTACGACATGGTACTCCTCACAACCCGAGCCCCACCGATCGACGACGACATCACACACCCGCAGCCCAAGCGCAAACAGCGCCCGGGCGGCCACCCTTGTCGTGCTCGCCAAGCACGACGCGAACGGGGCCACCCCGACACCACACGAGCTCATGGCGACCCACCGCGTTCTGCCAATGTCCTAGGCCCAGCTGTTGGCACAAGGTCCTTGGTTGGGGACCTGGCTAGCCTAAGCCTGGATATGGGCGAAATGTCGGTGGCGTGCGGCGAAGCCCCGTCATTCAGCTCTGCCCTACCACCTCCTGAGGGGTCGACTTCGGCGGAGCAAAGCCTGGCGATGGCACCATCCCCATACCCCTTCGGGTTGAGAAATGCCGCCGCCACCTATGCTTCCGCCTATGCCTCTGCTCACGCAGAGCCCTTAGGACGCCACCAACGCTTTGCCCTCGACTTCGACCCACACCCACACTGACTCCTCGGAGGAGGATGAGGCGTGGGCCAGGGCGGACTTCTTCGGACTTCGCGACCCTGAATCCATGCGCCGCTTCCTGGCCGCGAGCGACTACTGTTTTGGCTACTCCGACTCTGACGACGAAGGCACTTACGACCCCACTGACGAGTGCTTCCACGTCGGACTCGGGATGCCAAGAACATGCGATGAGGACAAAGGGGCAAGCGATCGTTCCCTGCCTCGCCGGGGAGCGAGCGATGCCACACCTCCACGCGTTGTCTCGCCGGTAGGGCGGAACGAGAACCTAGCTCTCGAACAACTTCGACGCCCGGACCTGGAGCAGCTCTGTGAGCTTTAGGCCAAAGTCGAACAGGATCGACTCCTTCTGCATCAGCTTTGAGACACTCTCGAGCAGGAGCAGCGAGGTCGCGGTGATGGCAGAGGAGCCCGGCGGAGGGCCCACGATGTTCACCACCGCATCAACGACGACGAAGGGGTGAGCAACCCCCAATCTTTAATCGCGCTAGCCAGAACGTCGTTGCTGCGGCGATACTAGTCCAAACAATGCCCGAGCCCTCTACCACGGAGGGGCGACGGGTCCGCGGCGAGCTCCACGATCTCCTCGAGACCGCAGCGGTGCAGCAGGCCAAAAGTTCCACCTCTTGACGGCGCCGTGGCACCTCAGAACTTCCCATGGCACCGCCTCGGCATGATAGGGAGGCCTCGGTTCGTCCTGAGCCCGCTCGGGCACCGACACCCAACAGGGCCCCCTTGCTACATGACCGCCTCGGCAACCGACGCGAGGCACAGGATGACCATGAGGTGGTCGGCAGGCGACAGCGCCATGACAGCGAGGGGCCCGCCCGAGGCTACCACGTGCACCGAGGTGGCCGCTACGACAGCGAGGAGGACCGTAGTCCTTCTCCTGAGCCACCCGACCCTCGAGTCTTTAGCAGAGCTATCCGCGTTGCTCATTTCCTGGCCCGATTTTGGCAACCGGCCATCCTCATGAAGTACAGCGGCAAAACCAATCTTGAACTTTGGTTGGCCGATTACCGCCTGGCTTGTCAGCTAGGCAGCGCGGACGATGACCTACTCATCATCCGCAACCTCCCATTGTTCCTATCAGACTCAGCGCGAGCCTAGCTCGAACACCTCCCTCCCTCGTAGATCCACGACTGGCGTGACTTGGTAAGGGTCTTCGTCGAGAACTTTCAGGGCACATACGTGCGCCCTGGGAACTCCTGGGACCTCAAGAGTTGTCGCCAGGCGCCGGACGAGTCTCTCCAAGACTTCATCCGGCGCTTCTCCAAGAAATGCACCGAGTTGCCAAGCGTCGGCGACACAGAGATTGTCCAGGCTTTCCTCTCCGGCACCACCTGTAGAGACCTGGTCCGAGACTTGGACCGGAATGTGCCAACCTCGGCGGCCACGCTCCTCGACATCGCCACCAACTTCGCCTCGGGTGAAGAGGCCGTTGGGGCCATCTTCCCCGACAACGACGCCAAGGGGAAGCGGAGGGACGAGGCCCCCGGGGCCTCGGCCCCCCACCTCCCTAGGAAAAAGAAGGGTCGTCAGGGGAAGCAGGAAGTCCTCGAGGCCGGCCTAGTCACGGCCGCAGAGCGCAAGAATCCCCAGGGCCCTAGGGGCCCCGGGCTCTTCGATGATATGCTTAAGAAACCCTGCCCGTACCACCAGGGCCTGGTGAAGCATGCCCTCGAGGAGTGTACCATGCTCTGGCGCTACTACGCCAAGCTCAGGCTCCCCGACGATGACACCAATAGAAAGGGTGCCGGCGACAGGGACGGCGACAAGGACGATGGGTTCCCCGAGGTGCACAACGCCTTCATGATCTTCGGTGGGCCTTCAGCGTGCCTCACGGCACGCCAGCGGAAGAGGGAGCGCCGGGAGGTCTTCTTGGTAAAGGTGGCCGCTCCCCGGTACCTCAACTGGTCTCAGGAGGCGATCACCTTCGACCAGGACGACCATCCCGATTATGTCTTGAACCCCGGGCAGTACCCGCTTGTCGTCAACCCCATCATCGGCAACACCTGGCTCACCAAGGTATTGATGGATGGAGGCAGCGGCCTCAACATCCTCTATGCCAACACCCTGGAGCTCCTGGAGCTCGACCAGTCATAGCTCCGGGGTGACACCACGCCTTTCCATGGCATTATGTCGGGGAAACGTACGTGGCCCCTCAGGCGCATCGACCTGCCCGTCTGCTTCGATACTCCCTCCAACTACCGCAAGGAGGTCCTCACCTTCAAGGTGGTTGGGTTCAAGGGAACCTACCATGCCATCTTGGGGCAGCCGTGCTACGCCAAGTTCATGGCGGTCCCCAACTACACGTACCTCAAGCTCAAGATGCCGGGCCCTAACGACATCATCATTACCGAGTCCACGTACGAGCATGCATACGACTACGACATCGAGTGCATTGAGTACGCCGAGGCTATCATCGAGGCCGAGTCCCTCATCATCAACCTCGACCAACTCAGTAGCGAGGTACCCGACTCCAAGCATCACGCCAGGACCTTCGAGCCCGCGGAGGCCGTCAAACTTGTCCCGATCGACCCCACCTGCCCCAATGACCAGGCGCTGAGGATCAGCGCCACCCTCGACATCAAATAGGAAGCCGTGCTCATCGACTTTCTTCGCGTGAATGCCAATATGTTCGCGTGGAACCCCTCGGACATGCCGGGCATACCAAGGGAGGTCACCGAGCACACCTTAGACATCTGGGCTGGCTCCAGGTCGGTGAAGTAGCGCCTGCGTCGATTCAACGAGGATAAGCGTAGGGCCATCGGCGAGGAGGTGCAGAAGCTTTTGGCGGCTGGATTCATCAAAGAAGTATCCCATCTAGAGTGGTTGGCTAATCCTGTATTAGTTAAGAAGAAAAATAGGAAGTGGAGAATGTGTGTAGACTACACCGGTCTAAACAAAGCATGTCCAAAAGTGCCTTTCCCATTACCTCGAATCGACCAAATCATTGACTCCACTACGGGATGTGAAACCCTATCCTTCCTGGATGCGTATTCTGGCTACCATCAGATCAAGATGAAAGAGTCTGACCAGCTCACGACTTCTTTCATCACACCGTTTGGCATGTACTGCTATGTGACTATGCCCTACGACCTCAGAAATGCACGGGGCACATACCAGCGGTGCATGACCCATGTTTTTGGTGAGCACATCGGGTGGACCATCGAGGCCTACGTAGACGACATCATGGTCAAGTCCAAGAAGGTTAGTGATCTCGTCAGCGACTTGGAAATAGCCTTCAGATGCCTCAGAGAAAAGGGCATCAAGCTCAACCCCGAGAAGTGTGTCTTCGGGGTCCCCCAAGGCATGCTCCTAGGATTCATAGTCTCGGAACAAGGCATCGAGGCCAACCCAGAGAAGGTCTCGGCCGTAACCAACATGGGGCCAATCCGAGACCTCAAGGGAGTGCAGAGGGTTATGGGATGCCTTGCGGCCCTGAGCTGCTTCATCTCGTGCCTTGGCGAAAAAGGCTTGCCCCTGTACCGCCTCTTGAGGAAATCAGAACGCTTTTCTTGGACCCCTGAGGCCGAGGAAGCCCTCGCCAAGCTCAAGGCATTTCTCACCAATCCTCCTGTCCTGGTACCGCCAGCCACGGGTGAGGCCCTCTTACTCTACGTCGCGCGCAACGACCTAAGTGGCCAGCGCGACAGTGGTGGTCAAGAGGCAGGAAGAGGGGCAAGCCCTGCCCGTCCAACGACCTGTTTACTTCATCAGCGAAGTGCTCTCCGAGACCAAGACACGATACCCCCACATCCAGAAGCTGATCTACACCATAGTCCTGGCTCGACGCAAGCTGCGCCACTACTTCGAGTCCCACCCGGTCACCGTGGTGTCATCTTTCCCCCTGGGGGAGATAATCCATAACCAAGAGGCCTCGGGTAGGATAGCCAAGTGGGCTATCGAACTCATGGGGGAAGCCCTATCTTTCGCACCTCGGAAAGCAATTAAATCTCAGGTCTTGGCTGACTTCATGGCAGAATGAACCGACACGCAACAGCCACCTGCTCAAGTCCAGGCGGAATACTAGACCATGTACTTCGACGGGTCCCTGATGAAGACCAGGGTGGGCGCAGGACTGCTCTTTATCTCACCCCTCAGAGTACACATGCGCTACATGATTCGGCTCCACTTCGCTGCCTCCAACAACGCAGCCGAGTACGAAGCTCTTGTCAATGGCTTGTAGATCGCCATCGAACTTAGAGTACGGCATCTCGATGTATGGGGTGATTCGCAGCTCATTGTCGATCAAGTGATGAAGGAATCGAACTGCCACGACCCCAAAATGGAGGCATACTGCAAGCTGGTACATCGCCTTGAAGACAAGTTCGACGGTCTCGAACTCAACCACGTCGCGCGTAAATTTAACGAGGCCGTGGATGAACTAGCAAAGATGGTGTCGGGCCGAGCCTCGGTCCCCCTGAACATCTTTGTCAGAGACCTCCACAGGCCTTCCATCAACGACGCCTCGGCAGCGGAGGAGGGCCCGCCGGTCGAGCCCACCACAGGGCTCGAGGCCCCCTCTATCGCCGAGACTCCTTCAGCCGAGCCTATGGTCATGGAAGTCAACATGGTGCCTCCCGAGGCCAACCAGGACACGGACTGGCGAGTCCCGTTCCTTGATTACCTTATCCGAGGAGAGCTTCCCGCTGACAGGACCAAAGCCCGACGGCTTGCTCGGTGAGCCAATGCTTATGTTATCAGTGACGGCGAATTGTATAGGTGAAGCCCATCTGGTGTCCTCCAACGATGCATCACCACCGAGGTAGGTCAAGCCCTACTTTGGGACTTGCACGCGGGAGCCTACGGTCACCACGCAGCGCCTCGGACACTCATCGGAAACGCTTTTTGCCAAGGGTTCTACTAGCCAACAGCGGTTGCTGACGCCACCAAGCTCGTGCGCTCCTGTGAGGGATGCCAGTACTACGCACGACAGACGCATCTCCTGGCTCAAGCTCTCCAAACCATCCCTATCACATGGCCGTTCGCCGTGTGAGGGCTCGACATGGTTGGGCCTCTACAGAAGGCCCCCGGGGGCTACACCCATCTACTGGTAGCAATCGATAAGTTCTCCAAGTGGATCGAGGCTCGTCCAATCAATCGAATCAAGTCTGAGCAAGTGGTGCTATTCTTCACCGATATCATCCACAGGTTCGGGGTTCCAAACACCATCATCACCGATAATGGGACGTAGTTCACCGGCCACAAATTCCTGATGTTCTGCGACGACCACCACATCCGTGTGGCCTGGTCAGCCGTGGGACATCCTAGGACAAACGGCCAAGTAGAGCGTGCCAACGGCATGATCCTACAAGGCCTCAAGCCAAGAATATACAACCGGTTGAAGAAATTTGGCAAGAAATGGCTTGCCGAACTCCCGTCAGTAATCTAGAGCCTGAGGAACACCCCGAGCCGGGCCACGGGGCACCGTTCTTCCTGGTCTATGGAGCCGAGGCCATCCTCCCCACTGACTTGGAGTACGGTTCCCCGAGGCTACAGGCCTACAACGAGCAAAGTAACCGCACCGCCCGCGAAGACGCCCTCGACCAACTGGAGGAAGCCCGAGACGTTGCGCTGCTACATTCGGCCAAGTACCAGCAAGCCCTACGACGGTATCAAGCCTGGCGCATTCGAAGCCGAGACCTGAAAGTGGGCGACCTGGTGCTGAGGCTAAGGCAGAGCAACAAGGGCCGCCACAAGCTGACCCCGCCATGGGAAGGACCGTACATCGTCGCCCAAGTACTGAAGCCTAGGACCTACAAGCTAGCCAACGAGAAGGGCAAAATCCTCACCAACGCTTGGAACATAGAACAACTACATCGCTTTTACCCTTAAAATTCCAAGAACTATATACATTGTTTCTCGAAATACAATTAAGAAGCGTTCCTTAGTTGTTCTTTTTTTTTGAGAAACCCCCAGGCCCATCAAGGGCCTCAGCGATACGATAACTCTATTAGGGAGACTCAGCTCCGCCTCTGTAGAGGTGCCCACAGCGGGGCTTGAACAAGACACAACTCTACCTCTACAGAACCGAGCCTTCCTCGGGGGCTAGAAGGGGGGACTCCCCCCTAAGTCCCACGCACCATTTTTTAGTCGTTTTTCGAAAAAAAATCCTACGCCAAACTCTCTAGCGTGCTCTGACAAGTCGATTGTGAAAAAACCTAAGGACCGAAAGACTGTCTCAAGGCCAGAAGGTCGGCTGAGTCGCGAGATGGCCTACGCCTCCGAGCTACGGCACTCCCTCACCACCTTTTGCCCGAGGGGCAGCTTAGGCTCCGAGGAAGTTTTTTGCAAGAGATTTGTTCAGAAATGAGACAGAGGGCAGAGGCTCGAAAATACAATGAAAAACGATTAAAGAAGCGTAGACACACGATTACTTTAAAAAGGCCTCGATGGCCACCAGTGTTATGGTAGGGTAACATAATCCCTAATCTAATTACACGGCCTCTTGGGCACAGGGCAAGGCTCAGGGTCTCCAGCATCGGCGAACGGCGTAGAAGGGACCACCTCCTCTTCGAATAGCTTAGCCAGCATCACGCCAGGGCCCTCCGCCGCCTCCATCAGCTTTGCTACCTCCTCATCGGCCTCCCCATCATCATTGGGCAGGATGTAGCCATCGCTATTGGCTTTGAGGTCGACGCCGATGTAGTGCGAGGCGATGACGGCCAGGACGCGCTTAACGCCCGTGTGCAGCACCCCTCGGAGTCGCTCATTCACTTGGCCACTCAACGCAATCAGGCAGCTCCCGAGGGAGCTGCCTGACTGGACCCCTTTGACCTCCAGGGCCTTGCAGGCAGTGCGGGTGGCACTCTTCAGCGCATCATTGAAAGCTCTAGTTTGGTTTTGGTTAATTGATGAAACCCTAAGTGCTAACCTAGTTTATCAAAGTGATTATGAGATAGGTAGCACTACTCCAAGTGATGAAGCAATGACGAAGATCATGACAATGGTGATAGCATGGTGATGATCAAATGCTTGAACTTGGAAAAGAAGAAAGAGAAAAACAAAAGGCTCAAGGCAAAGGTATAAAATGTAGGAGCTATTTTGTTTTAGTGATCAAGACACTTAGTGAGTGTGATCACATTTAGGATAGATAGCCGTACTATTAAGAGGAGTGAAACTCGTATCGGAATGCGGTTATCAAAGTGCCACTAGATGCTCTAACTCATTGCATATGCATTTAGGATCTAGTGGAGTGCTAACACCCTTGATAATATTTGTGAAAATATGCTAACACATGTGCACAAGGCGCTTTTGGAAAAATGAAATGTCTATTTTCTATTGCACCGGATGCAAAATTCTTGGTGGTTGGCACATTTGAGTAAGGGTGAAGAAGTTAGAGTTGAAATGGAGTTGGTCGAAATGATGCTGGCGTCGGTCTACTGACCGGACGCTGGGTCACTCAGCGACCAGACGCTGAAAGGCTGCGTCCGGTCGAGCTGTCAAACGGCACAGTCGCTAGGGTTGAGCACCGGACACTGGTCTGCGTCCGGTCAAGGTGGACCGGACGCGTCCGGTCGAAAAAACATGCCTCGGGGAGCTTACTGGAAACGACCGGACGCTGGGGCTTCAGCGTCCGGTCAGTTTTGACCGGAGCGTCCGGTCAACTTCGTAGCTGTTGAAATCTGACGAACAGCGTTTGAAGCTGGTGACATGTGGCGTCCATCGGGTGACCAGACGCTGAGGGCCAGCGTCCGGTCGGTATGACCGGAGCGTTCGGTCAGAGCGTGTTTTGCCCAGTGAAGGGGTACAACGGCTCTATTTGATGGGGGCTCTATTTATAGCCCCATGGCCAGCTCAAGGGATAACTCTTGCACATTTTCATTGACATAGCATCCTTGTGAGCTTAGCCAAAGCCCTCCCACTCATCTCCATCATTGATCCATCATCATTGTGAGATTGGGAGAGAATCCAAGTGCATTGCTTGAGTGATTGCATCTAGAGGCACTTGGTATTCGTGTTGTGCTGCGGATTTTGCTTGTTTCTCTTGGTGGTTGCCACCACCTAGACAGTTGGAGCAGCGGTGAAGGATCGGCACGAGTTGGTGATTGTTCGTGGCCGACTTCGGTGATTGTGAGGGGAGTTGTACCTTCCCCGGCGGAGTGCCGAAAGGTAACTCTAGTAAATTGCTCGTGTCATTGAGTTACCTCACTTGTGGGTCGGTTCTTGCAGTGTCCTATCGTGTGGATGAGGTTTGTGAAACACCTCTTAGCCGCCGAACCACCAAGTGTTGGTCGACACAACGGGGACTAGCGTGTTGGCAAGCACGTGAACCTCGGGAGAAAAATCGGTTGTCTCTTGTCATTTGCATTCTCCCGGTGATTGGCTTGATCTTCATCTTGTGATTGGTTCATCCCCTACACGGCGGTATAATCACCCTACTTACTTGTTTACATTCTTGCAAACTAGTTGATACAAGCTCTTTAGTGTAATTAGAATTGAGAGCTTGCTTTATTATTTACATTCATCTAGTTGAGCTCTTTGGAGTAGCAAGTTTGTGTGCCTAAGTAATCATTGCAACTAGAATTGTTGGATAGGTGGCTTGCAACCCTTGTAGAGCTAGAGCAAGTTTGCATTACACTATTTGTCATACTAATCAAATTGCTCTAGTTAATTTGTAGATTTTTAAATAGGCTATTCACCTCCCCTCTAGCCATATTAGGACCTTTCAATCATGCTCCTCGATCTCAGTCTCGAGCACCGCCTACAGGCGACAGAGGCCTTGGTTGCCCGGGTGACCTCCTTCCCCAACTCTGTGCCAAAAGAAACAGAATGGGGTTGAGCGCAAAGGAAAACAAGCAAATAGGGGCAGAAGCCTACGGGACTCACCCTCGGCCTTCTCCTCCCAGCGTCGGGCCGCAACCCGAGAGGCCTCGGTTTCCTCCTTCCAACGCAGGGCCTCAACCTGAGAAGCCTCGGCCTTCTCCTTCAGGCGCTGGACCTCGACCCGAGAGGCCTCGGCCACCCTGGAAGCCCCTTCCTCCAGCTCTGCATCACACCAAGGAGTTAGGGGCCGAACGCAAGAAAGACAAATAAAACAAGGGGAATAAGACTCACCCTCGGCATTTCCCCTCCAGACCACAGCCTCGGTCCGGGAAGCCTTAGCCACCCTGAGGGCCTCATCTAAGGCACCTTTCGTCAGCTGGTGCGCACCCTGCTCCGTCCCCAGCTGTCCAGCAAGGGCCTTGATAGAGGCTGTGGCTTCCCTAGCCCGGGACCTAAAGGCATCCCGATCACCGGCCATGCGGGTCAGCTCCTCCTCCAACTCCTTGACCCGTGCCACCAAGGGGACGACCTGCTCCTAAGCCACCACCGCCGCAGTCTTCATATCAGTACCGCGTAGGCGGAGGTCCTCCACGCTCCACGCCGACAGAAGCTTGTTGGCACGATCGAGCAGGTCCTTCTACCACTGGAGCTGGTCCTAGATGTCCCTCTCCTACCGGAGAAAGACTGACTTCCCAAGGAACCGGGTCTCGAGCTCCTGGGTAAGCAGAACATGGGTCATGCACTACGAAAAAACTCAGAAAAAGACGACACCACACAAGAAAAGGAGGACACGTACATGGGCGACCCTAGGTAGGTCGTCGGCCACGACGGACAACGCTGTCTATAGCGACCGCTCCGCCAGCCGGCGGTATTGCTCGAAGGTGTCCCAGCGCCCCCCTCGGCCGCGTCCTCAAGGGCGAACAGAGGCTCCCCCTCAGGGTCGTCCCAGCTCCACCACAAGACACGCGGGTGGTCCCACCCATGGGGCTCAGGTTGCACCCGAACAAGGGCCGAGCTTCCCTCACCGGAGGCCGAAGCAGGCTACTCTATGGTGCTGATCGCCTCGGCATCTGCCCCCTCCACTTCCTGAGCCACCGGCTTCGCCGCGGTCACATCGGCGCGGGCCGCCCGGCCTCGGTGGTCTTGGGGGCTCCAGCCTCCGCCATCATGGCCTCGGTGGTCTCGGGGGCTCCGGCCCCTGCCAACGTGGCCTCGGCAGTCTTGGGCACCCCGGCCTCCATCGCCTCGGCCTCGGAGGTCCAGGGGGCCTCAACCTCGGTGGCCTCAGCGACCAAGGATGCCTCGGCCTCATCTAACCCATGGGCCTCGGCCTCGCAGGATGGAGGCGCTCCCTCCCCCGCCTGTGTCGGGGCCGCCTCGACATCCTCTCCTTGGACGACCGGCTCCTTCGGGTCGGCCCTCACCGACGCTATGCCACGTTGCATGGTGGCTTGCGCCTCCACCACCCAGTGGGCGGTGGAGCTGGGGTTCACCTTGAGTGCCTTAAGTGGCGCCAAGGCGGGCACATCCGCAGGACACTTCCGGCTAAAGACAAGATACTTACGGGGTTAGCATGCGACCAAAGAATGAACGGAAAATGTTGCAACTCTACCGAAAATACGCTTACCTCGAGTGGGGCTACGACCGCTTCGGCACGGCGACCCTCCTCTACAAAGGTGGTGGCGGCGGCGGAGGCACAGCCTCTGTATCCACCGGTGCCAGCCGGTCCTTGACGGACCCCGGCACCCCCTCAGTCCTCCGAGGGGGTAGTTGCGTCGCCCTCACCGCCACCTGCTCCACCTCTGCCGTCGAGCCCACCGGGCTGACAACGCGCTTTCCCAATGCCTGCGCCTCGGGCATATCGGCCTCGGCCCTGGGGCGGGCAATCGCCGGCCCCAAGGCGTCTCCTCCTCCTCTTAGGAGCACCAGGTTGCTCGCCGACGCCCCGGACGCTGTCTCCTCGACGTCAGGAAGATGGTCCAAGGGACCCCGCCCCACCTCGCTCTCGTCATCTCCATCCGAGGCATCCATCGACAGTGACGGTGACGGAGACGACTCCAGAGGGAGACCGTCCTACCTCTGCTGTCGATGGCGCTTATCTAGTCCCTCGCGCGCAAGGATCTTCCTCGTGCGCTTTGCCTCCTTGGCGTCCTTCCGCTTCTTCTATGCCTCGGTGTGCGCCTGGTTCATCGCCCGCCGCGCTGTGTCCTCGGGAACGGGCGGCGGAGAGGCTCGCACGTCCCTCATCCCCTGCTGGAACGACAAACATGAGTAAGGGAACAAGTAATGGTGAGGAACGAGGAGGCCTCGGGGGCTGCAGCGGCACATGACTTACCTAGGAGAGGAACCCCCGCGACGGGCGCATCACGATGGGGGTCAGGCCACCGCTCCTCAGCTTCGCCTCCACCATTTCCCTCACCCGGTGAAGAATCTCCTCGTCGGATAGGGCAGAGGCGGACATCCGGATGCCCTCGATCGGCTCATCTGGCCTCATCTTGAATAGGCGCCGCCATCGAGCCATCAGCGGCAGCACCCTCCGGCGGTGGAAGGCGGCCACGACCACAGCTGCCGTAAGGCAGTAGTTCCGCAGCCTCCAGCCCCTCTAGGAGCGGCTACAGCTTGGGCTGATCCTCCCTCAGGACACCATACTTCCACTTCTCTGGACAGCTCTCCACGATTTGCCCGGTGTAGGGGGGAAGTCCGCCGTCGTCGTTGTGGAGGTAGAACCAGCTAGTGTACCAACGGCGATTGGTTGACGCCAGCTGGGCTAGGTGTAAAGCTGCTGACGGTCTTAGCGCACTTAGAGAGTGCAGCCACCGGCTCTTACTGCCTTCCTCGTGCCCGACGTGCCCGTCGACTTGGTGGTATGCCCTGCCCGGAAAAGGTGGAGCCACAGCTGAAGCGACCCGATTTCCGCGAAGGGAAATCCACAGAGTCGAAGTGTATTATGACCGTTGTAGATCATATTACTCAAATTCCAATCGAATACCACATCCATACAACGATAATATCAGAGTACATAAAGTGTGGAATTACATAAATTATTACATCGCCGCATTGGCATAATCAAAAGTAGCATTCATTCAAAACAGATTGAAGATAAGATCGCCAAACTTGAGTGTAGGAACGAACCCCTCATCCGTCAAACTCCTCAGAACTATAATCCTCAGCAGAACCTGTGTGCCAAAATTTATCAGTACGATTTGTACTGGCCACTCCCACCCTATGAGCATTGCTTTGTGGAAATTGGATGCAAGTTGGATATATTCAAAATGAACCTATAAGGTTGGGGTTTAGCATATCAAGTATATAATAATAATAGTTGGTCAAGTTTTAACACCATTCCCACACCCATTCCACCCCATTTCCGTCCAGAGCTAGGTTTCGATCCTGAGATCGATATACCACCATCTCCACACCATCACTATACCATCACTCAGTCGACAGGCCAACTCCCTCTCGGCACTGTCTCAAGGCTCGTAGCCCCTGGCTACGACCGACACTCTCTCACGGGGGAAGAAGAGAAGGACTCATCTCGCTATCTAGTTTAAGCGAAACCCAGGAAAGGTCCATAGCCAACAAGTCGGCACATGTATCAATCGATCAACCATACACTCTGCAGAGGTTTTACATAACCACAAGATCTTCCTTCTTCGCTGACCATCGTCAACTGGGCTGATTCTGGCCGCTTGCTAGCCTAGGATAATGCCACTCTATCATTCAGCCTGGGTACACCCCAAGTCTAGTCTGAGGTGGCTGAAACTGTGAGTCATGAGCCAGGTCCACAAGGTCTCCATGAAGTCTCTAAAGGGTGTAGGGGAAATCCTCCACGCCCCATACCTCCTTACACTATCCGCTATCAACCTAGCAGTAGTGGCAATATCCCACCAAGTAGTTCGGTCGTCCCGCACCATATAGGGCGAGTGGTACGTAAGGCTTCCCGGTGAATCTGAGTACTAGTAAGTCCTTAGGGATGACCAAGCCAGAATGTCTTCATCAGGGTTTCCATTTACCGTGCCACCACAGCACCTCCACCCTAGGCTCCTCCCATCACAGGTTCACACCCAGGACCACCTCATATACCATTTACCCACCATAGGTATCTATTCCAGGGGTGCCCAGGTAGCACCCCATGGCAAGACTTGCCCTAGGCTCATCGTATACTCCAACTTAGTCGACACAACCCTCACCCTCCACACACCCAAGTCACACACGCAGCACTCAAACATGGGTTCATTGCGTAAAGCTCGATTTTAGATGAATTTTGGTCCTAGTTTCGTATTTTTCTGAGGTCGTATGAATTAGTTATGAATTTCTAAAGTTTTAATCATTTCTAAAAATGAGAAAAGGCTGAATTAATCCTGGGCTGACACGTGTCACACTGTGAATGGTCCACGTGCCATACTGACATCAGCGTGACGTCAGCATGACGTCATCATCTCGGCTCTGAGCTGACAAGTGGGGGTCCTGCTGACGTCATCTTGACGTCAGCATGACGTCATCAACGTCATCGGTTCCGACAGGTGGGACCAAAGGCTCTTGGGTCACTAACATGTGGGTCTAGTCAAAGTCAACGTCAAGTCAATGGGTCATAGTCACTGACATGTGGGGCTAGAGCTACTGACGTCACCTCGGGTGTATTGTTACTGACAGGTGGGACCCGCGTGACGTTGTCATGATGTCAGCATGATGTCACTTATTGACATGTGGGTCCCGAGTCTCTATGTAGCTGACATGTGGGTCCGGTCAGTCGGTCAACGCTGACTGGTCAATGATCAACCAGATTGGGTCTCGACTGGGCTTTGGTGGGCCTGGACGGGGCTAGATTTGGGCCGGGCCAGCCCAGACACGTGTCGCGCTGCGAAGGATGCCACCTCATATACCATTTACCCACCATAGACATCCATTCCATGGGTGCCCAGGTAGCACCCCATGGCAAGACTTGCCCTAGGCTCGTCGTATACTCCAACTTGGTTGACACAACCCTCACCCTCCACACACCTAAGTCACACACGCAACACTCTCCCCATAGTCCAGATAACATCAGTTTCCACCACGCATTTAGTATAAGCGTAGTAGAAGTATATCAATGAAATATAGCAGTAAGCGTGTGTCTAGCCTAATAGCAGGGTATGAAGGGGTAAGGTTGCGTCAAGGTAAAGGCCATCAAGTAAGCATACTACCATGCAAGTCCTATCATAGTATGATTATAGCAGTAAAGTAAAGCAATAGCAGTTCTATATTAGCCATGCGTAATAGGTGCTACGAGATTGGGTGGGATGTGGCACCTTCAGTGTAGTCGTCTCTGTACTCCTCACGGTACTCACGATCCTTGTCCGTCTGGTTCTCCTCCGAGTCTGCATACGTTCGAATTATAGTCGCGTTAGCGACGTCTATAGAATAGCACAAAGAAGCAATGAAAATTCAAAAGAGCCCAATTCACTCAAACATGGGTTCATTGCGTAAAGCTCGATTTTAGATGAATTTTGGTCCTGGTTTCGTATTTTTCCGAGGTCGTATGAATTAGTTATGAATTTCTGAAGTTTTAATCATTTCTGAATATGGGAAAAGGCTGAATTAATCCTAGGCTGACACGTGTCACACTGTGAATGGTCCACGTGGCATGCTGACGTCAGTGTGACGTCAGCATGACATCATCTCAGCTCTGAGCTGACAAGTGGGGTCCTGCTGACGTCATCTTGACGTCAGCATGACGTCATCAACGTCATCGGTTCCGACAGGTGGGACCAGAGGCTCTTGGGTCACTGACATGTGGGTCCGGTCAAAGTCAACGTCAAGTCAACAGGCGAGTCAATGGTCAACGGGTCATAGTCACTGACATGTGGGGCCAGATCTGCTGACGTCAGCAGCTGACGTTACCATGACATCATCATGATGTCACTTACTGACATGTGGGTCCCGAGTCTCTGTGTCGCTGACATGTGGGTCCGGTCAGTCGGTCAACGCTGACCGGTCAACGGTCAACCAGATTGGGTCTCGACTGGGCTTTGGTGGGCCTGGATGGGGCTAGATTTGGGCCGGGCCGGCTCGGACACGTGTCGCGCTGCGAAGGATGCCACATGGCACAGTTGGGCTCCCAGTGGGCCTCTAACGGGCTTTGGTTCACAGGCACGGTCCATGGTGGACTCAGGAGCGCTGGTCCATGGACCGCGGGCAGGTCTACGGTGGACCGCGTCCATGCGGGCACAAGCCGTGCGGTGCACCGTGCACCTGGTGCACGTGGTGACGAGAGGCTCCGCCCCCTCCCCGTTTCTCCACCGGTGTGTTCCCGCCGGTGGCGTACCTCGCCGGTGAGCCTAGCCCGAGGTGGAGGGGCGCGTCCGAGTGGTGCTATGGCTTCTCCAAGGTGCGGTGACTCTAACGGTGGGGCTATTGCGGCAGCCAAGTTTCCCCAGGGGTCTGGCCACGGCGATGGCTGGTCGAGCACATCGGCGTGCGGGGATGGCGCGGTTGCAGCGGCAAAGGCCAGACATGTGGTGTGCGTGAGCATCACGGTGCTCCAGCGGGCTCGTCGGGCAGGTCGAAGGGACTGCTAGAGCCCCCAGTGGCTTTGGCCACGGTGGTGGCTCGATTCGGTCATGGCGGCGGTCCGGTGGTGACGGTGAGTAGAGGGCGGTGGGTGGGCTCACCTTTGGTGTCGAAGGCGAAAGGATGGCGGTGCAGTGGCGGGTCATGGCCGTGTCGAGATGTTGCCGAGCAATGCCGAGCAGCAGCGTCGACGTGGTTGATCGGGGCGACATCCTCCGCTACGGCGACATTGGCGACGTCGGGCGGCTTCGGCGCTCCTTCTTCCTCCTCTATCCCCCCTCTCTCTTGGCTCGGGTGTGCAATGGATGGCCACAAGGTGGCGGCGGGGCACGGGAACGCGCTTGGGCAACCGAGGCCGGGGCTTTTATAGCCAAAGCTCGGCCATGGCATGGAGCGAACGGCTGGGGATGGCCAAGTGGCGCGCGGAGGGCTGTGATCGCATCGAGGCTAGGGCTACGGGGCCGCGACGCGGCCGCGGGTGCGTTGGCGAAACCGTTTTCGTGTTCCTTGGTCGAAAAGGCGGGGGACAGGGAGGCGATAAGGTCACAGCTCGGCCATGGCCATGGCAGGCACGCGCGGCAGCGGCCATGCACCGTGCGTGACCCTGTCGGTCAGCCGGTGCCTGCGTGGCACCCATCCAACGGGCCTCGCAGTCGGTTGTGAGGCACGGACGGCGGAGAGGGGCCGAGACGGCATCGGATTTTTCTCCCACGGCATCTGTGCTCTGCTTTCTGGATGCAGAGGAGGGGACCAAGGAGGGGGATGACGAGGGTGTCCCACCCGTCAGCCAGCGCGGGGAAAGACGACGGCGTGGTGGAGTGCGGACTGGCTGCGTGGGCCGCGCACGGTCGGGCTAGGCCTGCTTGCGGCTGCGTGGGCCAGCGAAGCCGGGAGGGCGAGCTGGGCCGGCTGGTGGTAGAAGGCAGGCTGGGCCGACTCAGTTGCTTGGGCCGCGAGGCTAGCTCCTCCCTTTTCTCCTTTTCTGTTTTTCTTTTCCTTTTTCCATTTTTGTTTTATGCTTCACACATGTGTATATAATCAAAGTAGCATGTTGCACCCATGGTATAATGTTGAGTCTTTTACTTATATGCCATTAAAAAAGATGGTCTAATCGTCTATGTCCCTAAAAAGTTCGATCTATCGTCAGTGTCCAAGCTCGAAAAACTTTTCTCTCTCACACCATTCTGTCTATTTGCAATACTAACGGTGTGAAATATGGGTGGCAAAGGACTTGAATGCCCCTAGAACTTTTGTTTCTCATATGCCACTGCCTGCCGGAAGAAAAGGCTGGCTGCTCTCCAGATGCAAACGGTGATTAGCCTCTCCTTGGGTCCTGGGGGTTCTTTATATAGGCAGGAGCTAGCTAGTCAGCGGCGGGCCTCCTGGGCCGCACGCACGCGCCGCCAGGAACTTGTTGAGACCCGAGAAATATCCGGAGCCGATTCTTTACTTCGTACAGTATGCAAGATGAAGGCACGTGATTTATCCATCTCGAGAGGTTATCTCTTCATGTGGTAAGCCTTCGATTACTTGGATAAGCTCGCGGCCGTATGTTGTTCCCTGACGCATGGGCCTGGGATGATGAAGGGATTAACCTTCCCCTCAATCAAGTCACTAGCTAGCCTGCCGGCCGCACGTACATCTGGCCAAGGTTCCAGAAGGTTCTGGACCCCGTCACGCCGGTGTCTCGCAGACTCAACTGGCGCATAATCCTACGGAAATACATGACACGGACCGGCATACGTACGACCTTCTACGGCCGGCTCGAATCATATACACGTGCATGTATATATGGCTGCGCCTGTT
The DNA here is from genome assembly GCF_019320115.1 of Miscanthus floridulus. Classification (NCBI taxonomy): domain Eukaryota; kingdom Viridiplantae; phylum Streptophyta; class Magnoliopsida; order Poales; family Poaceae; genus Miscanthus; species Miscanthus floridulus. Next base: position 137,298,824 of record NC_089582.1, read on the forward strand.
AGCTTCTTCTATTTGCACGTCCTGAACACACTTACGTGCATGCATGGACGCCGCACAGAGGTGCAGGCCAGGCAGGAGGCAGCTAGGTTAACCAAGCTTTGCACGTCGCCTGCATGGCAGCATGGGGGCTGATCACACTGTACAACTTGTTAGCTTCTTCCTTGTTCTTGCGTGGCTCATCGCTTACGTTGTCAGTGCATGCCTATGCGTGTTTAGAGATGAGAAGATTGCCTATGGGGCAGTGCACGTACATGATTCATCTCGAACAGATATCGTGCACCGTACGTTGGCCGGCCGTACACGCAGCGCTTATGTAACCTGAGGGAGTATATGGACGTCTTGAATCAAGACTGTTCAGTGATCCTCCGTACGCGCGCGAACATGAGTACACATATATGTGTACGCACTACTCCTAGATTCACGGACGCCATGCACATGCTGGCTGTCAGCTCGGGCTAACTGAATTGAAAACACGAGTATACATTCACATCTTTTTGTTAGCCCCCAGCTTGTGAATTTTGTACAACGAGTATACATACACAACGAGAAAAATATTGTACAAAATCTCGTCAAACAGCTTGCAACATATATGTATATGCAACATCTGATCTACTTTTACAACGTACAGATAAAACACTTGAAACATATACGTATGAAACACGCGAAACGCTTAAAACATAAGCTTGCAACATGAAACATACGCTCGCAATGCGTATATAGCCATGCAACATATGCAATATCCAGATGAAACGCGGGCTTGTCGGCAAGTGGAGGTCACGTCTGTAGAGTCGAGTGAAGCCAGAAGTCGAACGTTTTTGGGGTGGAATTTTTTTACAAACTTCTAGAGTGGAATTGTTGAGGGCAAGACGCAGTGGGCTGTTCAGACCGTCGCGACCCACGACAACAGAGCGTCTAGACTCCCTAAGCAGAGCATTTCTGATATGATAAACGGTGTCGTCGGTACAAAATTTTCCTGTCCTATTTTCATCCCTTAGGTAAGGTACACGTATAGCATATTGGCATATAGCTTTCATTCCCTTTATTGTTGTCTAGCAGATTAATCGGTTAGATATTCTTATTATAATCCGGGAACCTGACTACCGGAGATAGTTTATAATTTAGTAGAACATAAGGTCAATTTGTTGCTGGAGTAGTATTGTTATTGTGTTAGCATTAAGATTTTATATGTTCTTAATAGTGTAAAAATTATGAATCTTTATAAATCAAGTGAGAGTATGCTTTGGTTATTCTATTTTCTTGAATTTTAAGGCCTCATCACGTGTTTCGAGAGAGTTAATCACCGTTTGCATCTGGAGAGCAGCCAGCCTTTTCTTCTAGCAGGCAGTGGCACATGAGAAACAAAAGTTCCAGGGGCATTCAAGTCCTTTGCCACCCACATTTCACACCGTTAGTGCTGTAAATAGACAGAATGGCATGAGAGAGAAAAGTTTTTCGAGCTTGACACTGACGATAGATCGAACTTTTTAGGGACATAGACGATTAGACCATCTTTTTAATGGCATACAAGTAAAAGACTCTATAATGTTCCATGGTGAAATGTGTTGGTCATGGTATATGTTTGGGTTATTGGTTCCATGTTAATATAATTATTTATTGTAGAATTAAATATTTGGTGGCTTTTATTAATCAATACATAATCCAATAAAATCCAAATCATCATGTGGAATATAATGCAACTTGATGTATGCTATGCGGTAAAATAAATTCAAGGTGATGAGGTAAGATACTTGTGCAAGTCATGTAGGTTTAGTTAGTGCAAGGCTAGGGGTTTTCCTACATGCCACATCATCACTCAAGGGTTTTTAAAGAAAAATTTTGTAGTTGGGATTTTTGGTGTGTGGATTTTTGGGTTGTTACAACAGCTCCCAGTGGAGAGCGATCCCTAGGTACCCCTCGCAGACGACGACGAAGATGGCCACCTGCGTGATGGAGTTGGGGTTGAAGTTGTGGAGCTCCACGCCATAGTAGTGCGGGAGCGCCTGCATGAATCGGTCTGCCGGCAAGCCAAGGCCGCGCTTGTGAAAGGACATGAAGCTCACGACGTAGCCGTCGCGTGGCCTCGGCTCCGGCTCGCCCGACGGAGCAATCCACTCTGGCCTGTTGGGGTTGGTAATCGGATGGAGAAGGCCATCATCGACGAGCGACTGTAGCATCTCCACGGTGACGTCGGACTGATCCCAAGGGTCCGTCTCAATGACAACGGCGCCGGCCATGGGTGCGACGGAGAATACGACTACAACGGTGAGCCTCTCTCGCTCTCTCTACCTCGCCTCTCTCTCCTTCTCCCCGACGCTCTCTGTTCTAGCAACGGCTCAAGGGCGGCAGGGGCAAACGCAGGCAAGGTAAGGGGGGGAGGGGCGAGGCTCGTTGCGTATTTATGCAGGAAGAAGGCGAAACGGGCGGGCAATGAAATCGGGAAAGTTTCCCCCAGATCTGGCACAGTCAATCCAGATCCGATTTTACCGCCCACGTACCCACCTTTTCCTCATTAATTGCGAGGACAGTTATGTCCCATCCGCTGACACAGTGCCGTGTTCAACCGCTGCAGCGGCAGGCGTCGTTCCGCCTCCCCGAGAAAACCGCCTCAAAAGGCGCGCCTGCCGTTGTCGAGCCGATGGGCAGGAGAATATTCCCCACCCGATTCCTTTCAGACGAAGGAACTAGGCACCGAGCCCGTTATGGTCCAGGGGTTCGAAGGCTGGGCCCCCGAGGGTTTCGACAGCCGCCCCAGGGCAATAGAGTTAGGGACGACTACGGGTGAGCCCATACGGGGCCGAGACCCAAGCAAGCGAAATGCTTGGGACGCCCTAAGTCGTGTCCGAGACCGGCAGGGAAGTCTCCGAATGGGATCCCACCGTAGGGAGGCACCGAGCCACCGGGGCCCATCGAACGGCCACAGCACCCACTAGAGGAACCCTCTGGTACTCTTGGAGTGTGTCTCTGGACCGCTAGCCGACCCCTAGCGAACGGGGCACGGGCCTCCACTCGGACTTACCCGATAACAGCTCACCGAAAGTGCCACCGCTCGCGCCCATCGAGGGTAGCCTAGCATATTCCACCCCTCCTTCCGAACGAAAAGGATGTGCGAGGGTCGTACAAAAAGCCAAGGGAACCCCTGACGGCCCTCTCGCTCCATGCAGAGGCTAGGGGCTCTCCTGCAACCTTGCCGAGACCCAGCGACCCAGGCTCGCACCCGTGTGGGATCGGCAAACAACCCCTCCTTCTGAACAAAAAGGATGTGCGAGGGTCGTACGAAAAGCCAGGGGAACTCCTGACAGCCCTCTCGCTCCATGCAGAGGCTAGGGGGCTCTTCCTGCAAATATGTCGAGACCCCGCGACCCAGGCTCGCACCCGAGGGGGGCTCGGCAAACAAACCCTCATGCGTGAGGGGCACACAAAAAGCCAGGGGAACTCCTAACCGCCCTCTTGCTCTGAGCAGAGGCTCAAGGGCTCTTCCTGCAACTTTGACGAGACCCAGCGACCTAGGCTCACACTCTAGGGGGCTCGGCAAACAACCCCTCTGTCCAAACAAAAAGGATGCACGAGGGTTGTACAAAAAGCCAGGGGAACCCCTGACCGCCCTCTCGCTCCATGCAGAGGCTCGGGGGCTCTTCCTGCACCTAGGACGGAGACAAGCGACCCAAGCTCGCACTCGAAGACTCAAAAAAATGCGATAAAGGGCGTCGAGCCCGTTACGGTCCAGGGGTTCGAAGGCTGGGCCCCTGAGGGTTTCGACAGCCGCCCCAGGGCAACAGAGTCAGGGACAACTATGGGAAAGCCCGCGCATGGCCGAGACCCGAGCAGGCGACTGCTTGGGACGCTCTAAGTCGTGTCCGAGACCGGCAGGGAAGTCTTCGAATGGGATCCCACCGTAGGGAGGCATCGAGCCACCGGGGCCCAGCGAACGGCCCCAGCACCCACTAGAGAAGCCCTCTGGTACTTTTGGAGTGCGTCTCTGGACCGCTAGCTGACCCCTATCGAATGGGGCACGGGCCTCCACTCGGACTCACCCGATAACAGCTCGCCGGAGGTGTCACTGCTCGCGCCCACCGAGGGTAGCATGGCACCCTCCACCCCTCCTTCCGAACGAAAAGGATGCGTGAGGGCCGCACAAAAAAGACAAGGAAACCCCAGATAGCCCTCTTGCTCTGAGCAGAGGCTCGGGGGCTCTTCCTGTAACCAAACCGAGGCCCAGCGACCTGAACTCGCGCTCATGGGCTCGGCAAACGCAATAAAACTCCCCGCACGATGTGAGAAAAGCCCCTGAAGGAATCAATCCATTCCTCCAGGGCCTTGGGGGCTACACCCGGCGGGTGCGCTCGCGCGCACCCACCGAGGCCTCGAGTATGAAACATCATCCCACTAGGAGCCACCGCAAGTCGAGTCTCGACAAAACCTTAGGGAGAGTGCTCACACTCACCCTGAGGCTCGAGGGCTACTGTCGGGTATCATAAAAAGGGGTCCCCTAAGCGAGAACCGAAAAAATCACTTAGACCCTATCAAAATCAAAGCCAAGAGACAACTATTGGCTAGACCCCGGCCTCGTCCAAGGCCACCTACTCTCCGCCTCGCTAGAGGCCTCGGATGGTCTACCGATTCTCTATCTCGCTCGAGGTCGGCTCGTAAGGCCTCGGATGGGAAACCGATTCTCCGTCTCGCCCGAGGCCGGCTCATAAGGCCTCAGATGGGAGATCGATTCTCCGTCTCGCCCAAGGCCGGCTCGTAAGGCCTCGGATGGGAAACCGATTCTCCGTCTCGCCCGAGGCCGGCTCGTAAGGCCTCGGACGGGAGACCGATTCTCCGTCTCGCCCGAGGCCGGCTCGTAAGGCCTCGGACGGGAGACCGATTCTCCGTCTCGCCCGAGGCCAGCTCGTAAGGCCTCGGACGAGAAACCAATTCTCTGACTCGCTCAAGGCCGGCTCGACAAACAACCCCGTCGCCTCCGCCTCGGCCGATCTCCCTGATAGAATGTCATGCCCAATCAATGCGACCAACCACTCCCACGACATCAGCCAAATGACGGCTCGACACGGTGGAGTGGCCAACGAGACGCGAGTCACATCGAAGCCATGCTGTCCAGGACAAGACAGGGCAGGGGTTACCAGCTGCTGTGCTCGATACTATGCCCACGACCGGCGCCCACACCGCACTATGCTACCTAACCCCTATCCTAGGAACAACGCGGTGTGGGAAAGCAAGTCTAGGCCACTATTGCCTCGGAATCAGCATATAGGATCAACTGCTCCCTCCATGCCTCGGTAGTCTACCTTAGGGTCTCGGCAACCTTGGGATTCGCGCCCACCGAGCCCCCACGATGGCTCGGCCTCGGCACCAACTGAGCCTCAGAACTTTGCGCGGTCAACACACAGCGATCGGCATGTCGCCCGCTAGGCCCTACGTCAAGCTATCCCTAGAGCTCCCACGTCGCACAGGATCGGATGTGACCGGCGCGTTACTCCGGCACTTCAAGGGCAGGACCACTCCATCGACCATGCTGCCATAGTAACAGGCTACAGGGCTCAGACATGCCACCCCTATTCACACGACGTCTCATAGCTAACACATGTATTCTCCTGTCCCCCCTTCAACTATAAAAGGAAGAGATCGAGTCTGTTTCTAAGGAGGCCAACTCTCATGATCACACACACCTAGGCACATACGAGCTCACTAGATAGACGAACATACGCTGTAACGCGCAAACTTCTCCGCTGCTTGAGACCCGCATCTCAAGCAACCCACACCGCTCCACGCAGAGACCTGGGACTATCTCCCTCTCTCGCCCTGCTTGTAACCCCCTACTACGAGCATTTCGGTGCAAGGAATACAAGATCGATCTCACAGACTGGATGTAGGGCATCTATCGCCCAAACCAGTATAAACCTTGTGTCTCTTTGCATCACCATCCAGGATTAGGGGCACGCAGTACATTTTCACTAGTTGGTTGAGGACCCATCGGTCCAAAACACCGATAGAAATGCTTGTGTGTCTTGTTAATGTGGACATTACAATTACACATGCTAGTGGATTTTAAGTGCATGTGATAGTGCATTGCTGAGGTGGACAGCTTGTATGTTGAGATACATAGCTAGTGAGATTTAGAATTATAAGAGATACAGATATAGATATAGTTATATATAGATATAGATGGCATCCATATAATGCTATTTATTTTGCCATTCCATCAACTTATAATTCAATCGAATTCTACTCCCTCCGTCATAAAAAGGATGCAATTCTAAAATAGTACTATGTTAAAGTATGTGAAGATTGACCAAGTTTATATAAAAAATACTAACATTTATCGTACTAAGTAGTCACCATTAGATTCGTCATCAAACATATTTTGATAATATACTTATTTACCATCATAAACATGAATATTTGAACTATGTATTTGGTCAAGCTCTAGGCACTTTAATCGAGAATATGTCTAGATTTGCATTATTTTTGGGACGAGGTACTATTAGCCTTTTTAATTGAATTCTTTCGTTGACTTGCCCAATTCTGATAAGATACTATTGTAACAACCCGGGTTTTTGGAGAAGCCAAAAATATGAACTTTTTAAAAAAATTTCTGCAATGTGTGAAGCATGTAGATGCTAGGTCAAACTAAGAACAATTTATAAATAAATTGTTGCATGCATATAGAATTACTTGTAGGAGTTTGCCGGAGTTCTTTTGTTGGTTTAGTGTTTTGTGTTGGAGAGCACAAGTCCGTAGCAAATCCTTTTGATCCCTTCTAGAATATCTTAAGAACCCTTTTTCATCTCTCCTAATTCACCTTCTTGCTTTTGAACCTCATTCGAATTCCTTGATCTAATCAGCCAACTATCTTTATCAACTCAATGCCCGTGAGTTGCCAACCTTTGACTTGGACCCCACTACCCCTAGTTGACCTCTAGTGGACCCCACTAGGAGGTGTACATGTTGGCGACACATGTATACAATATAGGAGCCTTGGTTTATTTAGAAAATAGGAAATAGAAATAGAAAAAAAAGGAAATGGAAGAGGAAAATGGAAAAGCCATCTAGCCCAGCTTGTGGCCCGTCCATCTTTTTGGCCCACCAGCGCGCAGCAGGCCTAGCTCGCTTCCCCGTCCTCCTTGGTCCAGCTCGATCCGGCTCGCGCCCTCCTCTGCTGGCCCACGCGCGCAGCAGCTGGCCGACCCAACTCGCGCGACGAGCCTAGCTGCTCGGCCCAGCTGTGCGGAGGCCCGCTCACGCGTGCACGGCCAAGCAGCCCAGCAAGCCGCGGCCTAGCTAGGCCAGCAGCCGCACGCCCCTCCAACCCTAGGGCGCACGCGCCCTAGCTCCCAGCCGCCGCCGCTCTTCCCTTTATGTGCATGCTCCTGTACGGCTCTCGTCTCCGGGACCCACGCGTCAGCCTCAAGTGAAGAAAGGAGGAAGCCGAGGACGCTATTCCCTTCCGTCGCTCGACCGTCAGCCTCGCTGTTTTCGTCTTTCTTTCACCTACCCCTACCTATCCCATGGATGGTGGCCGCGTGTCCGTGAGCACACGACCCCGACGATCGCCCTCGTCCCCTGGAAGTTCCTTGCCCTCGCGAACCCTAACGGACTGCCTATAAGAGCCGGACGCCGCCCTCGGCCTCACCATCTCTCCCTATGCCGCCGCCACCAAGCACATCGCTCTCTCCCTTGCCCTAGCCTCTCCTGCAGCGACGCTGCGCCCTTGCGCCGCACCCACGCGTCATGCATCCGTCGTCGCCACGCTCGTCGCGTCCATGCCAGCACGCGACGCCGCACCCTTACGCCGTGCCCACGCGTCATGCGTCCGCCGTTGCCGCTCTCGTCGTGTCCACGCCAGCAAGCGACGCCGCCCGTCCTCACCACGACCTCGACCATGCGGATGGCGAATGCCGGCGCACACTACTGTGTCACCAAGCCTTCGCCGTCCAGGGGCTCTTCCTCATCGCACAGCCCGCGACCGCCGCGCTGGAGCGCCACCCACGACGAGCCGAGCACCAAAAGTGCTGCAGCACCGGCCTGCTGACCTGCGTCGCAGCGACCGCAAGCGCACGACGACGCCCCTGCCAAACCGCACCAAGCAAGAGGGAGGAAGAAAGGAGAGAGGAAGGAGGAAGAAGAGGAACCGGAGCACGCCGGAATGACCCCTTGGAGCTCCTTGTCACCGTCCAAAGCCCTGCGCTGAACTATGAGCACGCGCGTACGACATCGATGCGACCTCGGTGCTGCCTGCACCGGGCCCGACTTGCACCACACGACCTTCCGCCGACAAGCCCCTGGTGAGCATCCCCGTTTCACCGCCTGCCTACCCGCCCTTCGCACCGTTCTCTTTTGTCCGGCCATCGCGCTGCTCTGACCGTGTCGCGACAGCCAGTCACCACGTATCCGCGATGCCCCTGCGCCCCGCATGCCGATCGAGCTACGGTGCGAGGGCAAGATTGCCTCGGCCAAGGACTGACGCACCTACACAGGCACAACCACACACCACCAGGGCTATACACACACAGCGCATCCACGCCGGTAGCCACCCACGGCCGCCGCACGACCTTAGCGTCACTACACCGTGCTTGCCTCGCCGCCCTCGCGGCCAAGGCATAGCCTTGCACACGCCCATGACCTGGCGCCTCCGCAACACGCCGCGGCTTCCGCTTCACCTAGCCATCGCACGAACACAGCTCGCGAAGGCACGGATGCGAGCACTGGCCAGTCATGCTCACCGTCGCCAGCCCACCGCACACGCACAGCATGGCAGCAGCCAGCCCCTACCTTGCCAAGGCCCGCACAGCCCCTGCCTTCACTGGGCAAGGCTCCGCTTTGCCTCAGCGTCACACCGCTGGTGGACCTCGTCGTGACCCTGCACGATGTCACGACGCGATACCAGCTGCAGCACCGCGACATCTCCACACCACCATCGGGCCTCCGATCCCTCTGTCGCGCTCACAGCCCTGACCTTGGCCTGGACACATGCACGCATAGGCGTTCTTCGCCTTAGTCGACCCAAGGCCTCGCCCTCACGGTCACGGCTATCGCCTGTAGCCCTTAGCCGCTAGCCGTAGAACGCCGTGGACGCCACGCTCCTTGTACCCGCACGAGCCCAGAGCCTCCCGGCCGCACAACCCTACACGCACAGCACAACCCCGCACCCACGGACGGTGGTGTGAGGCCATGGCGTGTCCGCCTCGCCGGCACCGCTCCTGGCAAGCCAAGCTTCGGCCTTTCCACTGCCCCGTCCCACCTTCGTGGTTGCGGACATCGTCCATGCACCGCAAGCACAGCGAGCCCTGTGGGCATTCTGGCATCAAACACCTGGCGCACATGGAGGCCCTGTCCTTGCCCTTCCTATCTCTGGACCAAGAGGCCGGCCTTGGCCCAGATCGGCTGCGCAGATGGAGCCTACGGCCATGCCCAATCCGCCCTTCAGGCCTTTCCTTTCAGGCCCGAGTCCCATCCGATGGTGAACAAGCTCACGCAGCCCCTTCAGCAGCCCTTGCCTCGGCCTTTGGGCCCTATTAGATCCACCGCCCACCTAGCCCATCAGAGCACTCGAGGCCCAGCCGAATCCCCAGGCGTTCCCCTTTATCTGTTTTCAGAGAACCTGTCCAACCTCCAAAAGAATTCATCTTAGCTCCTAAAAATTATGAAACCAGTTCCATAATTTTTCTAAAATCAAGCCCTACGTCATGGACCCATCCTTGAGTATTTCTGACCCCTCCAAATGGTAAGCCATCACAATGCTTGCGCTCACTCGCGTTCGCGCAGCTCACAGACTAACTTTGGATTGCCACCGCGGGACCCTAGCACCTGACAGCCGTGATATATGCCTAAGCCAAAGACTCGATGCTCGTAGCAAGCCCTTGGCCACCTGTAGCCATGACCGGCCAACCATGGCCCACTGTAGCCCCACGAGACTGGATAACTAAAGCCGTACCAAGCCATAGTGGGCCATTGTTGGCCAGATGCAAACCATGACCCTCTGGGGCAAGCCACGTTACCCTCTGAACCTTCGGGTGACCAAATCATAGTCGATGTTTTATTGAGACCTTGGAAAGCCGTCTACAACCTTTCCGACCATGTTGGCAACCTTTCTGACCACTTCGGCAATCTCACCGACCACGTTGATGATCACTCCGACCACCTCCGCGATCTCACCGACCACGTCGGCAAAGCTCTCCGACCACCTCGGCCAGCCTTTCCGACCACCTCGGCTAGCCTTCCGACCACGACGGTGATCTCACCGACCACCTCGGTGACATCTCCGACCACCGACGAAAGCCCCTTTCCGCTCATTCTTATACTCGTTCGTCCACTTACAATACATGATCTTGATCTATCTATATCTATCTACACCATGCCCTTGTGCAGGTCTGCCTATCCCCAACTATGGAATGTGCTACTCCTCAGTCATGTCTAGTTGTTGCGTCTTCGGTCATGTTTGGTTCTTATCGTTGATTGTTGGTGTTGTTGCCTGTGTGCCGAGCCTTCGAGCCAGCTGAGGGATCGTACCTCGTTCGGACGTTACGATCGCGGGATCCATCTCGCCATGACCGTGATGCCGAGTGTAACTTGACCCGTCGCTTTTTAGTTGGCTTCATAGTACCACGAGTGTTAGCTCCTGCCTTCGGCCCTTGAACATGGTCGTGATGGATTCGATGTCGATACTAACATCGATGCACGCCTTGAGCCCTCAATGACCAAGTCCTGAGGGAGATGACCTGGAGATAACAATCATGGAACAATGGGTGCCAACCCGTTGGTATAGCTTGTGGCCGCGAGTTCGCCTTGCCATGACCATGGAGTTACGCCACTCTTTTACTTTTACTTGCCTCTTCGTGCACAAACCCCCGTATGCTTGTACCTTGTATGACTATCGCATTTCCTTGATTCCCGTGGTGACAACCGCACCACTATGAATCAGAGAGATGTCTTAATGCCAGTGCACCTAAGTCAGGTACCCTACGAGTGGTTTGCGCACTTGTACTCTTTAGTGAGTCGCTCCTTCCAATGCCCTGTCTTTTGTCGTGGCGTGTGTGTTGGAAGGAGCAGACCTCAGTTCCTTGCTGTTATTGCCCTATTAGCCGCTCTGTTCGATCCCGCCGTGTCCATGGCGATTGGATCAAAAACCAGACTATCTCTTTTTAGCTAGCGAAGCTATAGTCTATGTCGTACCTCGGACCCGTGCGTGTCGACCCGATCGACCGTCTAAAAACATCTTCCCTGAAGATGTGTCTGGGAACATAACATGGACGTGCCTAGCTAACCCCGCTGCATTTGCCATGTTGAACGACTGCCTTCTCGACTCCCGACGTTATAGCATCGTGTGGATCGAGAGGACCCGTCGCTGTCCAATCTCCTTGCGCTACCGCTTTCTACCATAGCGGGCTAGCCAAAGTACATTGGAGCCAAGTCACAACAGTGTTATTCGTTCTTGTTTGCTTCTCGTATCCAATTGTGACTTGCGGAATAAAACTGTAGGAGCTAAACCCCGTCGTTCTTCCTTTGTAGGGCCCGTCTTCCAATCCCCGTTAGCTCAATGACACCAGATCGAAAGATCGTGAGCCGTGGTGTTTGCTCTGGATAAGCTCTGGCTTAAACCGTTTATCGTAAAGCCATACCGGCTTGGCCATGACATAAGCTTGTGCATAAGCAAACTGTCACTTGTGTTTATTGGCCCAAGGAAATCAGACAACCGCCGAGAGGGCTAAGCTGTGAATCCTTTAGTGTGCCATTGGTGTTGTTGGATCTTCCTGCATCTTGTCGTCCTTTCGAGTGTTGAGTGCTCTTTTGCCTTGCGTGTCGCTTCGCGAAGTAGCTGACGATCGGACCAAGAGAACGTGGACGACGACAAGGACTGCGGAATGGAGTCAACACAGAAGGAGGTGACCCCGCTAATGGAACACCAACGAATGGAGAATTGTACCACTACTACCTCTACATCATAGGTGTCATGGCAGCACCCTATTTTAGAGAATCCTATTAGACATTGCATAATATTTAGAACTGCTAGCGCTTTATAATTATTCCTTTGCTAGTACTTTGATGCATGCTACTACCTGAGCCATTATTACCCTGATGCAACCCACTCTACCACGTCACCCTGCTTTGCACATTCGCTCGCTTAAATATGCTTACTTGCCTGCTTGCTTGCATATTACCCCACTATAATTAATATTAACTCCACTTCGCATTATATCGGGGATGTGATGCTGGTGGTGAACCCCCTAGGAATGGTTTGGCTATGGGTGCCAGACTTGGTGGTGTGTGAGCGTGCTGTGTGTGTCTTGGGTGCGTGGAGAGTGAGGGTTGTGTCGACCGAGCTGGAATAACGATGAGCCTGGGGCGAGTCTTGCCATGTGGTGCTACCTGGGCACTTGAATATGGAATACCTGTGGCGGGTAAATGGTAATTGGAGGTGGCCTTGGGTGTGAACCTTGGAGAGGTGGAGCCCGGGGTAGAGGTGCTGTGGTGGCACGTAAAATGGAAACCCTGATAGAGACATTCTGGCTTGGTCATCCCTAAGGACTTACTAGTACTCAGATTCACCGGGAATCCTTTACATCCCACTCGCCCTATATGGTGCGGGACAGTCGGACTACTTGGTAGAGCGATGCCACTACTGCTAGGTGAACGTGTGCAAGGAGGTACGGGGCGCGCGGTTTTCCCCCACACCCTTCCGAGACTTCAGGAGGCCTTGTGGACCCGGCTCTTGACATCCGGAGGGCCCCGGCTCTATCTATGAGTCACAGTATCAGCCATCCCAGACTAGACTTGGGGTGTTCCAAGGCTGAGAGGTAGGGTGGCATCGTTCTAGGCTAGCAAGCGACCGGAATTCTGCCTAGGAGATACATGGCTCCGAGGATGGCTAATCTTGTGGGTATGTAAAACCTCTGTAGAGTGTATGGTTGATCGATCGATATATATGCCAACTTGACGGCTATGGACCTTTTCTGGGTTTCGCTTAAACTAAATAGGAGATGAGTCTTTCTTTTCTCCCTCTAGGGATGGGGTATTTTGCGGTCGTGAGCCTTGGGGCTGCAGGCCGTTGAGACAAGGCCGAGAGGGAGTTGGCCTGTCGACCTGAGTGTGTGAGATGAGATAAGGTGTGGTGGTGTGGAGATGGTTTGGGATGGATGGTTGGTGGATGGATGTGGATGTGTGTGGCTGGGAATGTGTTAAAAACTGGACATTATTATTACATTACTACTATTACTTACTTCTCATGCGCTAAGGATGCAAACCACAGCCAAATGTTAGGATCGCCAGATCCTCTTGTTTTATCTTTTCCACTAAAGCTCATCAATGCTGACCATGGCCTGCACACATCTGGCGGTGTGCAGATTTCCTGCTTCTCAGAGATGCTGACTATAGAAGGATTAGGAGGTCTCGTGCCTACGCTCAAGTTTGGTTCGGAGATGGAATCTACGCTGCACTATGCCAACTCTGATGACAACCCATGAAGGAGAAGCCTTCACTTGATAGTCTTCCGCTAGATTAACTCTGTAATAGGTGTGTTCCCCAGTGATGTAATATCTTGTATTCTTGTAATCTTACGATGTATGACTGTGATATCGACTGATATATGATAATATGATGGAATCAAACATTGGTTTCATCATATTATAAATCATTCTATGGATTTTCCCTTCGTGGGAAATTGGGAATGTTTCAACTATGCCAGAATAGGCAATTAGTGCCCGTGCATCACTGTCGGTTGTGCTGGAGTCGCAGCTATTGCTTTTCATTGCCTGTTTGTAAGCCTAGAATCTAGAAAATTCCGGAGAAAATTTTCACCCAACAATGAAAGCACCTATCACTGTCAGTTCAAACTACCACATGGCAGTGGCATATCATTGCCGGGTCAAGCCACAAACTAGCAGTGATAAGTGTCATATCACTATCGGCTCAGGCTATGACCCAACAGTGATATATCATTGCCATGTTTTATATTAACCCAACAGTTTTATGAACCGTTGGATCCATCTAATTAACCATCAATTGATTGATTTTCCACCATTGGATCCAACTACCGCCATTGCTTCTTGTTATAAAACCGGTGTCTAGACCCCACCACACGGATAGAAGAGGTCCCCCTGCATGTGCCGGTCACTTGTAGTCCCACAAATTGGTTCATCATTTTTGTATAGTCTCAAAATATGCTCTATGTGAAAGAAAGCTGCCCATATACACTGTCTGTTTGTAGTCAAGATGGTGCACCAGAGGTACTAGAAGAATGTTTATGAATATGGAGCCACGGCGAAGCCAGAGCGTGCTGGTAGCAATATAATGGTATAGGACGTCCCAGTTGGTTGTTATTCGATGTTGAGCGAGCGTCATTGGCTCACCACTGCCAGAGGCATAGGTTCATCACAACTCACAACCATAGTGGCTCTCCACCCCTCTGGCATGTTCCTGCACGTTGGAGACCCACTAGGGTGCTAGAAAAATGTTTATGAGATGGTTATATTATAATGTGTTTGTGAACTTTGATGCTAACATTTGATCTAGTTGGAAAAAGGTTGTACCTCTTTTCTGAAAAGGTTTTTGTTATCGTATATGCAAATTATTCTAATTTCTTTGTTATCATATGTTTTATGTACCATAAATTAATCTTTCTGAGTTCACATATGTTGTTGTTGAAGAGTGTTATTAGAATTATTCACCTTTTTATAGGTTCTAATAACATGTTTTCATCATTAGCACAGAAAAGGTTTTTTTTTCTGGTGGTAGGCTTTGCATCTTTGTTGGTGGTTTCATGAGCCGCCGGTATGAAAGGCCAATGAAAATGATAACATTGCATTATCGTCAGCTTGAGAGCCGCGTATGTAAATCCATTTACGTTGGCAGTAGGCCATAAACATCCACATGTAAACTTAAGATAATCGCATGTGTAAACATTTTACACAGGAGGTTTATGTAATAAAGCTGCCTCTAATAAGTATTAACTGAATTCTAGAGACAGTCAAGTAAAATAAAGCTCATGTACAAATATTTTTTTAAAAGAAAAAGTCAAATGCTTCTGGCTATATTACTATTAAACTGATCACATTTAAATTCAAATAGACATCATAGCTAATTCTAACAACATAGCAAATATACATCACATGGAATTATATTTTCATGCATGTATATACAAACACAAATACTTACTTCATTCTACCATAGTCATCCTTCATATACATCAAATATACTATATATATACATCAAAGTTTTCAACTCATATGTTGCATGAAGTCTTAAAGTTCACTAAACATCTTTGTTCAGATCTAGGCATCTAGCCTAGCAAAGTCTACAAGTTCTCTATATTCTAGTTGTGCTAACTTATAGGTTTCATAAAAATATTTTCCTTAGAAAGGACCAACTTGATGCCTAGAGGGGGAGAGGATTGAATAGGCTCTACAAAACTTTTCAACAAATATTAACAATTAAAACAATATAAACAACACACACAATCAAACCTGGCCTAACCGGCTTTGCAATAACCCAGCCTAACTAGTTTTGGCTGTTTGACACACCACAGTGTCCAACCCGGCTTAGCCGGGTTCCTCCAGTTTTCTCTAAGTTCCAAAGAAAAATAGTTAGAGCCCTCTTTGCCTCTTTCACATCAACACAAACTTGGTTTGTGGCTTCTTTGTGAGTCTATCAACATATTCACACAGCCCATGTAGTCACAAACACACACGGAACTCAAGTTGACACAAGCGGAAGGATAATAAATAGGCAATGTAAATACAAAATGTGAGGCAAACCAAATGAAGACGCAACAATGTATTTGCTAGTATTCAGATCCTCACTGGATCCAGCATCTCTATTGTGGAAGCCGTGAATGACCTTCATGGACGAGCTCTAGCCAAGTTTCATTCAATCACTTTCCACGCCTCTACTAGGTGATATTTTCCCTTTTAGGGGCAAGATTGCAGCCCTCACAAACTTCCTACAGCCACCCACAACCTTAGGTACTTGCCGGCGTCACCTAGCCACCGTACCTACAAGAAAAGCTCCAACAGTAACAAAATGCAATCAACCAAAAGCTCAACTTGCTCAAGTGGTCAAAGGGTTTGACAGCTCATCATATAATGTCTCTCAGGCTCTCTAATACCACTTAGGCTTCTCACAAAACAAAGCACACTCCCCAAACTAAGAATTTTCACTTCTCTAATCTCTATGACCTGCAAAGGGAGGTTTGGGAGTAGCCAAGGGCTTCTGGTCGTGTATGGCAAGGGGAGCAACAGCAGCCAACACAAGGGGAAAGGGAGAGCTATATATAGGATATACACAAAAACTAGCGTTAGAGTGCTATCAGATAAACCTGGCTTAGCCGGTTTCTAGGAGACGGGTTACACCGATTCCTCCACCTCTGCAAATGGCATGTGGGTCTTTGAAAATGGATCTCTATTATGAAAGACAGTGATATAAATGTGATACCTCCATAAACGAAAGTACTAATCTCCAAAAATAAATTTTGTAGTACTACGCATAATAAGTTAAGTTGTATGCTCTATTAGAATGCATGGACAAATTTGTGATCGGAGGGAAGTGTTAGAAGGCACGTCACAAGATGGGGTATTTTTTTTCATTTTTTCCCATTGTGATTCTTGTTTTTTTTAGGAGAAGTGATTCTTGGTTTTGCTAGACAAGATTTACGGAATTATGGAGAAACTTGGCCATTTAACAGTATAATCTCGACCGAACAGTGTTGTTGAATATTCCATCCATTGTATTAATTGCGCAAGTTAAGATCAGCATAGTCGGTTTTAGTATTTGTATAATGCACCATTGAAAAATGATGGTAGTAACTTAATACTCTCTCCGTCCTAAATTGTAAGTCATTCTGGCTTTTCTAGTATCTAGCCATAATCTGTATCGAGGTACGTATCAAAAGTTATATATCAAAAAAGCTAGAACGACTTATAATTTGAAATGCAGAGAGTATTATGTACGTAGTTCAGTGTTATTTGGTATCATATCATCCATTTATTCTATTAATTAGATTCCATTCCGACCATAATTAGGTTTCATTGTAATGCACGGATAAATTTGCTGGTTAAAGTAGGGGGTATCTAAATTTGCTAGTTATAATTAAAGTAGGGGACATTCTATTTAGCACAGCCACATAATAGTTTTTATGAGATTATACATAACATTGGCAAATGACGACGACGACGCTGTACTGACTACTGGCCGCGTCGAGTTTATTTCAGCCTGTTCTTCAAGCTGACTTCTGCACCTCATCAGATATAGGTTTGCGCTGCGCATGTGCAGGACGCAAGGCGACTGTACAGTACTATATATATAGTTAATCATCCATACGAGTATACGATCGACCAGGCAAGTAAGCACGGTGGCGACGGACGGGCGGGAGCTCACGTCACCGGGTAGTTTGCCCATGTGGCTATACCGCACGTGCCTCTGTTGTCCTTGATGCGCCTCTCGAGGCGAAAGTATCCCATCTCGCCCCAGTTTTCGCCCCACGAGTTCTTGACGATCCAGTACTTGCGGCCGCCGGATTCGGCACCGTACCCGACCACCGTGACGCCGTGGTCGGTCTTGTCAGGGTCGCAGGGGCCATTGATCACCCCGCCGTTGCAGTGCTGGAGGGTTTCTGAATTTATGTCCACGGCAACAGGCTGCTGCACCACGGCGACCTCCAGCGCTGCTTCGTTGTTTTGAATTTTTGATCCACCAACTTCCTGCCTCTGATCTTGGCGACGTGGTTGTGCACCTTGTCGGGCTTGCATTTTCCCTGCTGCCCGTCGGGCGGGTAGTACGGGTAGTCGGACTCGGTGGTGAGGCCGCCGTTAGCGGCCACCCAGTCCATGGCAGCCCCAGGGTCGCCGCCGTCGCAGCCATTGTTGGGCGGGGACCTCGAGCAGTCCACGAGCTCCTGCTCCGATAGGGAGACGAGCTGGCCCGTCCTTATCTTGTGCAGGCCTTCGATCGACGCCACCGTCGCGAATGCCCAACAACTGCCTGCAAGGAGAGGGGCATCGTCGTCGATCATCTATCATGACAGTGTGTGTGTGCGTGTGTGTCTGTTTTGTGTCCCGTATACGTTGTAGGAATATGCGTGTGATACGGTGATTGGTAAATATTTTTCTACGAGTATTGTTTACCACAAGGTCCTTGGTCCTTGACCGGTGTCACCGCGCCCTTGGTCCTCCAGTTCACGCTTTCGGGGACGTCGAGGTCCGTCGTGGAGTTCCAGTTCCAGTGGCGACGACCGCCGTCGCTGACATGGCCAGCGCGCGTTGTGATGAGCTCCCGGTGCCGCGCGGCGGCGGCCTCGGGCGCGCGCAGGCGCGGCATGGTGTGCGTGGCGAGGAACTACTCGCTGGTGAGGTCCGTGAACGGGGTCTCGCCGAGCTGGTACGGGAGGCCGCGCCGGTTCGTGGCCTCGATGAGCTCCATGTTCTGGCGCTACACCTCGAACCGGCGCAGACGCTCCGCGGCGGTCCCGTACGAGCGGTTGTACGCGGCCTGCCACGCGCGGAACCGGTCCATCATCAGCATGTCTTCCACGTCCACGCGGCCGCCGGACGCCGCGCCGGCCAGGAGCAGGCAGGCGCACAGGAGAGCGAGAGCTTGCTGGTAAGGCGAGGCAGCCATGATCGATGTCTTTGGTCCTGTGTGCCTGGCTTGAGATTGTACTGAGTGATAGAGCAGCCATGGATGGGTTTATATAGCGGTCTGGCGATCGCTCGCATGCGCATCTTCGCATCTCTGGACTGGAGTGGAGGAAGAAATATCGAAGGTATGGTGATCTATCGGAATCAGTGCGGTATATACCGGTGCTCGCGTGGCCGAGAATGCATGGCAGCACTAGATGGTGCAAGTGCAATTGCTTTTGATGCAGCACCGATAGACGACATAGCTTGGTGCCACAGTTCATGTCCTTGCACAGCACGCATAGAGGCTTACTGCGCTTTGCTTATTAGTGACTCGCATAGCGTTAGTGTTGCATCTGCTCCAGTGACGAACGATCCATAAGTGCCTCATCAGTGATGATGGTGCGCTCTGATTAGCCTGTATAAACAGAAAAAAATATCATCGGTTACTTCCTCAAATAACTGGTTTTAGGTTTCCATTTAAAGCTACATATAAACTTTTTTAGCTTTTTTTTTGCGAATAGAAATGTTAGAGATTAACTTCTGGGTACTGTTTAAAACCGACAAGAAAATTAAAAGACCCATGGGGAAATTAGTTTATTTCCTGACGAAAACACGATGAGATATTACTCCCTTCATTCTCTTTATTTATAAGACATAACTTAATATGATACGGTCTCCTAAATTACACTTTGATCATCTATTTATTTTATTTTATAGTATTTATACTTATAAACTTATGATTATTGGATAGCAGATTTAATTACAAATCTAACTATATCAAGTTTGTGTTCTAATAATTAAAAATTGTTATTCCAATTATTGGTCAAAGATATTAAAGTTTGAATTTTGATATGGGTGTGCACCTTATAAAAGAGAATGAAGGTACTAATATTTCAGTGGGTTCTCAAAAACATATATGGAAAACATATGTAAGTGGACACAATACTCACAGGAAAATGATCAAATGCAACGATTTCGTCTTCGTGCACTAGTTTTTGCGTTAACGCGTTGTGAAAGCAGAAAAAACAATAACCCATCCGCCAAATCCTAATTGGCTTCTGGTATAGGCATCTCTCGAGTTGCAACACTCCTGCATCTCATCTCTCACACACTTAAGGACCAAATGACCCAAGAGAGAGACTGGGTCCTAAAAATTTAAATCAAAAATCTTAGCCTATGTAAACTCTAAACCCCGGCCCCCGCACCACCTTGGCTCCTAAGTTCTTCTACAAAGGCAATCTATTGAGTCCTTAGGGTCATCAAGCTAATCATGTCCTTAGCAAGGATTCACACTAAGCAAAAGGTCCATAGATACTAGATAGCAAGTATGGATTCTAACCTAATAAGCACATTAACATAAATCCTAGTCGTCACATAATAATGATCAGGACAGTGCGACGCGCGTTCGTGTGGCCGAGGATGCATGCCAGCACTGGATGGTGCAAGTGCAATTGCTTTTGATGCAGCACAGTTCATGTCCTTGCACGCATGATAAAATCTAACAGCATGCTTATTAGTGCCTCGAATAGAGTTAATCTGCTGCAGTGAGGATCTATCGATGAGTGGCTCGTTGTTGAGTGCACTGTGATTAGGGAGGTGTTATATCATCGGTGAGAACCTCAAATAACTGATTTTAGTCCCACTAGGAAAACATAGCACATGCGTGCATGCCTTGCAATGGAACTTATGATTTGACGAAGTTTTATTTAACGATCATGTTATACTTTTCAATTCGTCTTGCGATCAAACTTCATATTATGCTTGAGGTGTGTTGATATAACTCATATATATATATAGGTATGGGAGGCCTAGAGATTTATCCACTGATCACATAATGTGTTCAAATTTGTTTTAGAATCAGACTCCGCACCATATGCGTGAACACAATTCTCTAACTCATACGAACAGGGAGAGTGTGTCGGACCATGGAAAACTTTTGACATTCCAATTTACTTCGTAATCGGACTCCACGCTATGCTTGAACATGCTAAACTCATACAGACACCAGAGATATTAGTCCATCGTATCTCCATCAAATAGTTTTGAGCAATGATTTTTTTTTTCGCTTCTCATCTAAGTACAACTGTAGTATCTATTTATGAACAGACACACACCAACACCACACACACTCACACACACCACACTCACACCTCATGTACACAACCAGACCCTACACCTACACCTAGATTCTAAGATCGCGTCCTTGAGGAGATCACTGAAACCATCCAAGGCTCTATAGGCGATGGGCGTGCCTCTATCCCTTTGTAGCTCCACGCGAGAGAGGCTGCACCTGTTAAATATGGGGAAAACCCCGGTGGGGATCGTGAGTCGAGCAGAGCTCGAACCCACGACCGGCCACTGCACCACCTGCAGCGATTACCACACGAGCTACGGCTCGATCCCATTTTGAGCAATGATTAGCCAAGAAACATTCCTCCTTTTTTTTTTGGAATAACAGAGCCCAGATTTAGAGGGAATATTCCTCTCTGGGGATGACTTTGTCCCCTCTGTCCTAGAATTTAACACAGGACAAAGTGGACAAACTACTTCGTCCATGTTCCACCTCAAACCAAACGTTATCTAGGCACCTTATTTGGTGCTCAGTAAGAGAGGGTTTCGCCTAGGACAAATCTCAACGCCTGTGAACGTTTAGATACGATCGTTTATATATATACAAGCGCGTGGTAAGTTTCACGTTTACCATCATATAAGTACTTTTGTCAGTCTGCAAGAGTGTTTAGTTGTTTTCAGGTCTGACGTTTGAGATCGTGATGCAACAAGCCACGCTAGCTAGTACGCTACCATTGCTGGCTTGCCGCTCTGCAACTGTGCAAGCGCAGTGTAAACGAACGATGGGCAATCCGCGGCGAACATGGTGGCAAGCTGATCACTAGCTAGCTGCCTAGCTCGGTGCGCGGTGCGCCGCGGGTGCCGGTGTCGGTGAGCACGCGCTACACGGCGCCACGCCATACATATCCTTCGGACTGTACGCTAATGACGACGATGCGCACCACAGGCACTGGTCGTTTCGTGCTGCTCTCTTGGTGAGTCCCTGTGCCCTTGCGCGCACGGAAACGCTGGATTCGCCTGGTCGCCCGCGCGCATCCGATGAATTGATCGCCGAGCCAGTAGGAGCGCCCGAGCTGGAGGCTCAGTGGGCTGCTTCAATGCTTTGGTACTGGTGTGTCCAACGCGCGGTTAGAGTGGAAATGCTTTTGCCGTCGGTCCAATCAGTGTTAGGCCTGTTCGAATGCTATGGTCTAAAATTTAGTCACTTATCCTTAGATCATTTTAACTCATTTTGTATGGTCCAATTAACAAATGATTTTTTAAGTTGGCTAAATTAACTTTAGATGATACATTAGACCATCTGTCTAGAGCAAGCCAAAATTATCTAAAGTTTAGCCATTAACTTTAGCCAACTCAACTTTAAAATCCAAACAAAGCCTTAGTGCCTATCTACTACTCCTAAGGGGTGAATGGTATAACGCTACGCTAGAACAATGGATCATTGTCGGGTCGGAATCACCCATCAATGCTAGAATTCATGCCAGCAGAGGATAATCAGCAATGAAGGGTGACCTATCACTGCCGGTTGGGCAACCCAACAGTGATAATAGTTTATCATTGTCGAATGAAAGCATCAACCACCAGTGATATCCATGGCTATCACTGTAGGGTTGGCGCATGAACCGGCAGAAAGCGAAAAGCAAGGTTCAATGTACTTCCAAAACTATATTACACGAAAGTAGCAGTTTTCCACCGTTTGATTGGCTTTCTACTTTTTGGCAGCAGAAGCACCTTTTTTTGTTGGTAGGCAGCAGAAGTACTTTTCAAAAGCTCAACCAAATAAAACCTAAATAAATGTGTCTCCAAGCTATATACATGTACCAGTGCAATCTTCAGCGATGGTTCTCATGTAGAAAATCAAGAGATCTTCCGTCATAACCAGCAATGGACAAATTTATCCTTGACATGTCGATAACTATCTTCTCAGCGACTTCAGTCATATATTAGAATTTCATATTTTTATGGGTGCTCAAAGGAAGTCACCACCTCAACATTTAACTGTACCAATAAATGGATAGTATAAAAATTAAAGTTATGAGATATTTATAAAGTAAATATTTTTATGCATTGCAATGGTCGAAAAAATATATCTGTGTTGTATTTTAATTTGATGCAAGCTTAATATGACATTATCATATTACTGCCAACATTACTTATAATTATGGAGGTCATGGTCATCATAGATTAAATTATAGATCTTATAATTTTTATAGAAAGTGTAAAACTTAAATAATGTACCATTTTCGTTCTTGTTTTTCATGAATGATTAATAACTTTTTGTCTATTTGATAGTTTATTTCCTCTCATTGCAATCGCACGGAGATTACCTTTTCATGGTTCGTCCGGACAGGTAACATGGCATTTCACTGGAGATGAAGGAGAGCCCCTCAGACATACTCCTAGCAGTTGTATACGTTTTCTGATAAGACGGTATTCCTTTCCTGGAGTATTCAGTAAAATCTAGTAGAATCTTCTTCATGTGAATCTTGATCATCCATGTTGGGGTACAGGGTTCAGCAGTGTATCGGCCCTCATTCAACAAGAAGCAAATGGCGTCAGGGTTTTCCATCTCGACAACAGGAAATGCTGGTTATACTTTTGGAAGGCAGTTTTCAGAATCGAGGTCCCAAAGTTGGGCAGCATCCATTGTTGCATCTTCTCTCCATTTTTCATCCTCGCACAGGGACCACAGGGTGATGCTGAAAGCCTGAAACTGCTGCTATGTTTGTTAACACTGACGAACTTGATGCCATGGTGGTTGTTACAAACACTACGGGAAGCTCCAGGGCATCCTCGATTCCTCGCCCATAGTCATTGTCATAAGGATTATCTTGAACTGGATCCACCGGAAGCGGCACGTATCTTAGAACAGACTCCTGCAGGTCAGTTGAGCCGTTTCCTGGATGTGTGATGTGGGCAAGAATCATCCCTCTGAAATAGTCCACCCAGATCAAGTGATGGCGGCAGGGTAACACCACATCAGTTGACCACCAGGACAAATGTGAGACGCCATCAGCATCATGGATTGATGGATAGGCACATTCCTGAAGACTTTCCAGTAATTCAACCCAGAGTACATGTCAATTTGGGAAGGTCGAGGTGACCTTCTCGCGAGATCAGCTACAATGAAGAAATCATCGCTGCAGGACAGAAGACCCGTGGATGCCTTGCCCATGATGCGCAGGGCTGTCTGCATTCGAAGGCCCCTTCCAGTAGCAAAGAGGCAAACGCGTCAAAGTGTTGGAACCGGCGGTGACCATCGAGTTCGGTCTTAGAGCTGACTTGCAGCCGACCCAGCTTGTTACCACGAGACTGCGCTCCCACAGGTTCCAGGTCCACCGGAGCTGGCAACATATAAGGCATTTAGGCCTCACTCAACCAAAAAGACTAGCCTGATAGGTGGGACTGCCCCCACCTTATATGTTGTGCTCTTCCACCATCGCTACATGATGTGGGATTAAACCTCAATAATCTCCCCCTTAGTCACACATCGCGGTGCCCCCGCCATATATAACGTTCGAGATTTTTTATTGGGTTTAGCTTTTTTGACCATGGGCTTCGACACCGGTTGTTGGAACCGGTGGTGACCATTGAGTTCTCGATCTTGGAGCTAGCTTGAAGCCGGTCCGGCTCATTACCATGAGCCTGTGCTCCCATAGGTCTTAGGTCCACTGGAGCTGACAACATATAAGGTCTTTGGGCCTCATTCAACTCAAAAGACTAGCCTGATAGGTGGCACTGTCCCCCACCTTATATGTTGTGCTCTTCCACCATCGCTACACAATGTGAAACTAAACCCCGATAATCTCTTCCTTAGTCACACATCGGGGTGCCCCCGCCATATGTAATGTTCAAGATTTTTTTTATCGGGTTTAGTTTTTTTTTACCATGGGCTCTGATACCAATTGTTGAAACCGGTGGTGACCACCGAGTTCTCGATCATAGAGCTGGCTTGCAGCCAGCCTGGCTCGTTACGAGCCTGCGCCCCATAGGTCCTAGGTCCACCGGAGCTAACAACATATAAGGTATTTGGGCCTAACTCAACCCAAAAGACTAGCCTGATAGGTTAGCCTGATAGGTGAGGGTTCTTCCGCCTGATATGTTGTGCTCCACCACCATCGCTACACGATGTGGAACTAAACCCCAATAATATCCCCCTTAGTCACACATCGGGGTGCCCCCGCCATGATGTTATGCTCGAGATTTTTTATTAGGTTTAGCTTTTTTTGACCATGGGCTCCGATACCAGTTGTTGAAACCGGTGGTGACCACCGAGTTCTCGATCTTGGAGCTGGCTTACAGCCGGTCCGGCTCGTTACCACAAGCCTACGCTCCCACAGGCCCTATGTCCACCGGAGCTGACAACATATAAGGCCTTTGGGCCTTACTCAACCTAAAAGACTAGCCTGATATGTGGAACTGTCCTCACCTTATATGTTGTGCTCCCCCACCATCGCTACACAATGTGGGACTAAACGCCAACATAAGGAGGGTCCCTCGCTGCCGTTGGCCTTGTAGACGAAGAAGTCGATGGAAGCATGGTACTCCGACGAGCGGGGCCCTTGTGGTGCGCGGCAAGGACGTGCGGCTTTGATGTGCTCCCCTCCGATGGGCGGGGCCCTTATGGCCAGTCGAGGGTGACGAGGGAAGTCCGCGGCGGCTTCTCGAGCACGAAGGAGACCGTGACCTGCTCGCCGCCGGAGGTGTAGGATACAAATGACGTGGTGCCGTCACCGTGGAAGGAGTCTCTCTAGGGGGCCTACCCGGTTTAGAATCACCCAGGTTGGATAGGAAGCACTGGCGGCTTCGGACGACGATGGCCGCTTCAACCGCCCCTAGCCAAAAACATTTATCTCTGTCGATGAGATCCGCATGGTCCGCGATGCTTTGCAATGTGAGGCGTCGGCCCTGGCATCCTTGGACGACGAGGATCGCGTCATCCGTGGACGAGATCCGCATGACCAGCCGTGGTTTGAGATGCCAGGATTCGGCCCTGTCCGGTGACCGCACGGACCGAGAAGCACTGGACGATCGCTTGTACTGCCGATGCCTGGGCATCTCTTTCTCCGTGGGGGAGATCGGCATGGCGGCAGCGAGGGTGTGGTGGTTCCGCCGGACTTGAACAGGTTAGGGATAATATGAATTTTCCCTACTAGCAAATGTTAGTATAGAAATTAGACTCTTTACATAGATGTGGATTGTTCTAATTTGTATATGCATGGATCATAAGTTTGGGTCGCATATACGGAGGACGTACGTACTAGGGTTGGACATTGTATCCATCATCGTGATACGTGAGTTGTTCTAACTCGTATGAGTATGTGTCATAGGTCTGGATTAAATTTTTAAAAACGCGATAGAAAAAACTCTCCAATATATCGTGATACTTAATACGAGGCAGACGAAAAATTAGGATGAAATTTTGGCCATTTAATATTAAGAGAAATAAGTTACTTAAATAGTATGTTAATCTTACAATTCAGGGAAATCATTTTTTCTCTTTTAACTAATGTATTAAACAAGCTAAAAACATAGTTGTACTTTCTGCACTCTCACATTAGCTCTTCTGTGTATGAAACTTTTGCCACAAATAATCAGTAGAGATGTGATTTACTGTAAAATCTTCATGACTTTGGATATTCAAAACATTTAAAATAAAAAACATCATATATAAATTTTGCATTTTTAAGAACACGCGTAACATTTTTTAAATAAGTAATATAACATATTTTTAATTTTGATCAACATATATAAGAAAATATTAATATTTTTACTACTACTTATCGTTAGATAGATTGTTGATTTTATTTTTATAATAAACTTATTTAGAGATATAAATATTACTAATATTTTTTATAAATCTTGTTAATTAAATTTATAAAAGTTTGACCAATACCAATCTTATAGCTACTCTTTTTATGGGACAGATGGACTATGTTATATTTCTGGTATATTTTCTGAGTTACAGAGAAAATTAAAAAAATAGAGAATTCCATGCATCCATGTATTCGTGTCGCGATAACCTAGTCGCACTAGACCATATACTTCGCGATTCGTACGCGAACAATTCCCGCAGTCCCGCTGCTTCACCTCGATTTTGCGTTGCGCGGTCGCCGGCCCGGCGCCGCTGACGGCCTCCGCCAGCCTCCCAAGCGGCGTCCAGCACCGGTGCCGACCCACCTCCTCGGCTCCTCGCCAACTCCCCGCCCGACGTGCTCCAGGTCAGGCACTGTCCTAGCTCTCCCCACTCCCCTCCACCGCACCCGCACGCATGGTGTTCGACGGATCGTCCGATCCGCGTCCAATTAGTGCACAGATGCGCCTCACTTACTCTGCATTGGTTGTTAACCCATCCCGGCCGATTAACCAATTGCTGGGATGCCCTTCTCTTATCCAGCTATTGGCCTATTTGTTCCACGCATAGCCGATATAACTGCATCGAGTGTAGTGGGGGGATAAGCTCTTTATGATTATGATACTTTCGGTTGTCCTTAGGGCTTAGTCGTGGACGTGCTTAGTAATCACGACTCACGAGTATGTGAGAACTGAAGCAGGAAGCGCATCTACTTTACTCTTTCTATTCTGTATTGCAGTAGCAACAATAGCAAACAAATTCGAATTCGCATAACTGGATCCCATGAATATAGACAATTACTAATTGATAGTCATAATCTAGAGATACTTGCTTAGAATACATGTCCTATTGAAGTCCTGTAATGGTGTCAACATTCATATGATTTATTTTTCACACATGCATTTGGCTCCTGCCATACTGTACCTCTAGCTTTGGAAGTAGTAGAGAACTGATGCCATATGACACTATTGCTGTCTATATTCAATTATTCATATGGTTTTGTGTTTGAGCTTATGTTCAGTTCTCCGTTATTTTCATTCAACCAGCTAGAGTTCCCTTTGTTCTTCTCGTATGTAAGAATTTACTTGACTTGCTAATCGATGAAATGCTTTCTGTTCATTCTTAAAAATTGTTGAACTCTTCATTTAGAATGAGCATATGTAATCTGACTAACTAGAAATCACTCATAGATCCAAGTTTAACTCTGTACTCAGTTATTAAGTCCATAATTTTGGGATATCTTTGTTAGAATTGGCCAACTGATCTATTCCAGGCCCAAAGGGGCAAGTATACATTTGTGTACATATAAAAAGAACCCCTCCAAGTAGAGGGAAAATACAAAGTACATCTATACATCTAACACCCCCCTCAAACTCATGGTGGATCTACAACACTGAGTTTGGAGAGTAAGAATC
This sequence comes from Miscanthus floridulus, assembly GCF_019320115.1. NCBI lineage: Eukaryota > Viridiplantae > Streptophyta > Magnoliopsida > Poales > Poaceae > Miscanthus > Miscanthus floridulus. Next base: position 137,326,771 of record NC_089582.1, read on the forward strand.
TATGATGGGCCCGTGTCTGTGCCTTGGTGAAAAAATCGGCTAGCTGAGCCTCTGAAGGCACGTGGTGGAGGGACACAACCTGATCACGCACGTGCGATCTCATGTAGGAAGCATCAACGCCAATGTGTTTGGTGAGCTCATGCTTGACCGGATCCCGAGCAATACTGATGGGTGCAGTGGCAGACACACCAAAATCCTCAAGAAGCCATCGTAGCCATGTCACCTCTGCAGTCACAGTCGCCATAGCACGCAGCTCAGCCTCAGCACTCGAGTGGGAAATTGCAGTCTGCTTCTTGGTTTTCCAGGCAATTAAGGAGGAGCCAAGGAAAACACAATAAGCTGAGAGAGAGTAGCGATCAGTGGGATCACTCGCCCAGGTCGCGTCAGAGTACGCCTGAAGCTAGAGAGAACTAGAGCGAGGGAAGAAAAGGCGGTAGGAGATGGTTCCACAAAGGTATCGCATAACACGAAGTAGGTGAGCATAGTGGAACTGAGTAGGAGCCGAGACAAACTGACTCAAGATATGAACATAGTGAGTAATATCAGGACGGGTGATCCCAAGATAGACAAGGCTCCCAACAAGCTGACAATAGCAAGTGGGATCAGCAAGTGGTGCATCGTCAGTGGGTCGGAGGTGAACACTAAGCTCCATAGGAGTGTCAACAGTGCGGTGATCAGTGAGAGCAGCACGAGAAAGGAGGTCCTGAGTGTACTTCTCCTGAGAGAGAAAAATACCATCAGATGTGGAGGTGACCTCAAGACCAAGGAAGTAACGAAGAGGACCTAAATCACACATGAGGAATGTCTCATTGAGACACTGCTTCACAAAGGCAATGTACTGAGAGTCGTCACCTGTGATGATCATGTCATCGACATAGAGAAGGAGTGTGCGACCACGAGGAGAAGTGTGAACAAAGAGAGCAGGATCATGGTCACTAGGCTTGAAGCCAGCATCAATGACACCAGAGGAGAAATGCTCGAACCAAGCACGAGGAGCTTGCTTAAGACCATAGAGGGAACGACGCAACCGACAAACCATCCATCCGAAACGGAGTACCCTGGAGGTGGCTACATATAGACTTCCTCACGGAGCTCGCCATTGAGGAAGGCGTTCTTGACATCCAACTAAGAAATCGACCACTAACGAACAGAAGCAACTGCAAGAAGAGTCCGAATAGTAGTCATGTGAGCGACAGGAGCGAAGGTCTCCTCATAGTCACGACCTTGCTCCTGTTGGAAGCCTCGCGCCACAAGGCGAGCCTTGTAGCGCTCAAGAGAGCCATCCGAGCAGGTGTTTACCTTGTACACCCACTTTCAAGTGATAGTAGTGACATGAAGTGGTAAAGGAACAAGATCCCAAGTGCCAGTACGCTCAAGTGCAGCAATCTCCTTAGCCATAGCATGCTGCCACTCCTGGTGAGCAGCAGCTTCCTAATAGGTCGCGGGCTCAGCCAAAACGGCAGCAGTGAAGCCAAGGCGATCGGGAGGACGAAGGGTACTGCGGTCACGAAGAGCATAGCGAGGAGGAGACTTAGGATGAGGTCCAAGGACGGACGAGGGAGAGTCAAGTGGTGGTGCAGGGCATGGACGACGAGTGTAGTAGTGAGTGATCTCATGGGAAGGACGCAACGGTGATGGTGGAGGAGAGACTGGTGGTGGAGAGGTAGTAGGAGGTGGTGAAGGTGGAGAAGTAGGAGGAGGTGGCGGAGGTGGAGAGATAGTAGGTGACAGAGGTGGAGAGGTAGGAGGTGGCGGAGGTGAAGATGACAGCGGAAGATACCACTCATGTAAAGTGAGAAACGTGAGGGACTCAGCGGTACCAGGATGACCAGAAGGGGAACGAGGATAGTAAGGTCGAGACTCATCAAAAGTGACATCTCGAGAAATCCTCATCCGCCGAGCAACAGGGTCATAGCAGCGATAGCCCTTGTGTTCCGTACTGTACCCAAGAAAAACACACTCAACAGACTGAGTAGTGAGTTTGGTGCGCTCATGAGGTGGAAGTAGGACGTAACAGACACACCCAAAATAACGAAGATGGCTATAGGAAGGAGGGGTGCCGAAAAAAACGCTCATAGGGAGTGCAACCCTGAAGAGAAGTAGAGGGTTGGCGATTTATGAGGAAAACAGCCGTAGAAACTACCTCAGCCTAGAAATGAGGAGCAAGTGCAGAAGAGATCAAGAGAGCACGAGCAGTCTCAAGAATATGGCGATGCTTGCGCTCAGCAACACCATTCTGAGCATGAGCACCAGGACATGAAAATTGGGCAAGAGTACCCTACTCAGCAAGGTAGGAGCGATGAACAGTGGAGATGTACTCACCAGCAGAATCCGCACGAAAAACTCAAATGGGAGAGTTATACTGGGTACGGATCATGGTAGTAAATTGCTGGTAAATAGAAAGAAATTGACCTCGAGGGGACATCAAATAAATTCAAGTAAATCTCGAATAGTCATCAATGAAAATAACATAATATGATTGTCCTCCTTTTGAAACTAGAGGTGCAAGACCCCATACATCAGAATGAACAAGATCAAAAGGCCTCTGGGACTGACTCACTGTTGACGGTCATTAACATCAATCATAAACCGTCAACATAACTTGTATAAATGCATGAAAATGATCGCAAACAAAGGTTTAGGTGTTTAAACTAATAAATTCCACGAGTTTAGGTGAATTTATGTTTTCAGCAGGGTTTATCCAGAAAACTGGCAAGGAGGACCTATTCGTCAAAGTAAATCACGTTTATCCGTTGCGAAACCAACGTGGGAAAACTCTAGAAGACTCCAGAAGACAAACCACCGAAGCAGAGGGCAGGTGGCTGCCATGTGGGGCCGGCCGACCCCACCTGCAGGCCGCCCGACCCTCTGGGCCCACCTGTCAGCCCCTCCTTCGAATGTCGGTTCTCCACCGACTCCTAGATTGCGTCTACGCTGTTCTTTCAAGTCGGTTTGATCCGAGGGTCCAGAATTGATGCTCTGGCCTATATATACCAGCATTTGCCCCCCTCCCTGGAGCTATCCTAAAACCCTAATTCATATCCTCCTCATCAGGATCAGAGCCAGCTCTCAAAAGAAGAGTAGTCCTCTGTAGGATCTAGTCTTGCAATAGAATTAGTGAGCTGGAGAGTGAGGGAAGAGTTTGGAGGGAGTACCGGCCTGTCGGTGCTACCTCTACGGCTTGTACTTTGGCGGATCTAGGCTTCTCCAAGTGTACATCTGAGATACCTCTGATAATTGATTTCTGTTTAAAGTAAGTTTTGTGCTATTTTGTTCACGGGTTCACAGTTCTTTTGAGTGCTCTAGTTCTTGCTAGCTGGATTAGAGTAGTAATCGTTAGCATAAGCGTGGTGCTTAGGCTATCGACTACCTGTGTTTGCTCCCTGCTTTCTGGTTGTGTGGTAGCAGCGGGAGGTGACAGCCCTGTCTATCCTTTGTAGTTCACATCGAATTGAGCAGGTTCTTAAATTAGTAGGACCGTAGTCGTGTCGGTAGAGTTATCTATTAGCGGTGCTTTACCGTTTAAGCGGCGTCCCAAAGTGAACATTAGAATCATAAGCCTTGCTTTGCATAGGGTCATAACCATAGGAATCCTCTCTACTCATACCTTAAACCTTGATTGCTATCCCTGGACAAACTTGTTAGACAACGCACACGTTTCCCCGTGGATACGATACTCGATAATACTCCGGGTGAAAACTACTTCGATACCCGTGCGCTTGCGGATTTTGTCTGTGTGTGCCTCCATAGGTGTCAACACTCACTAGAGGGATAGGGGAGTTGCAACTATTTTCCAAGTTTACAACCCATAGAATTAAGAGTAGTGTCACCAGAAACAGGGCCTAACACACCACTACCAACAAGACTAGACAATCTAGAACCAGAGAGGTGACCAAGACGACGATGCCACTGCGCAAAAGAAGCGGTAGACGAAGCAGCTGACGCAGATGCTGGAGAATTGGGTGATGGGGGAGTCAAAGCGGGTGAAGGAAGACACAACCAATCAAGCTCCCATAGGCATTGTGAGTCCCGACGCCTAGGCCCAGTTCCCACTAAAAGGCCCGTATGGAGATCCTGAACACAACAAGAATCAGACTCAAGGATTATGCGACAACCATGATCAATGATTTGACCTGCAGATAGCAGTTGCATGGTGAGTTGGGGAACATGCGAAACAGTAGGAACATCAAAAGAAGAAGTCAAAAGAACACATCTCCTAGCAGCAGGAAGGGAAATGCCATCTGCGGTGCGAACAAAAATAGGTGGATCGGAAGAAGACAGAGAGGACAGGTGTGTCGCATGGGGTGTCATATGAAAAGAGGCACCGGAGTCAAGAAACCATGGGGATGATATACCTGACGGAGGAGGAGGAGGGGTGGAACTAGAAGCCTGAGCTGTAGTCCCGTGAGTGGAGGCCTGAGCTACAGTAGTGAGGCGACGAAATAGGGCAAGAACCTCTTGCTCGGAACGAGTGCCCTGCGAAGTAGAGGAACCACCAGAGCCCTGAGAGGGGCCCTGAGAGTAGCGTCTACCACTGCCACAACACCCCTGTCGGTTGCGCTGCTTCTTGCGACAATCCTTCTCCTCATGGCCCAGAAGGGACCCCTGCCACCACCGGAAACTGGGACGGAGGCGGGGAGACCGGTGGAGTTGGGGCTGCCAGGACGGAGGGCTGCGGCGGAGCACGACTCACACCCCCAGCTCGAAGACGTGTCTCCTCGGCTCGCAGCTCAGGCATCGCCTCGGAGAGCGATGGGCGAGGACGGCGAGTCAGCAACTACTCCCGAACAATCTCGAACTCCAGACGCAGCTGAAATAGGAACTCGTGAAGGCGAAGGGTGTCTCTCTGGTCCCGGTGGCGGTCACAACACCGACAAGTACCACCACCGCAGAACTCAGCACCCAAACCGTCTAGACGATTCCAGACGTCAGCACCCAAACCATCTAGACGATGCCAGACGCCTGTCATCTGACGATGGAAGTCCTCAACTGTAGAATCAAGCTAACGAAGTGACTGAGCCTCCTCAACAACAGCAAGGTACATCGCTTCGTTACGGATCTCGTAACTGCGACGGAGGTGATCCCACATAAGGTGTGAAGTGGCAAGACCTCTGAGGGACCGTGCGAGATCAACCTCCATGCTCGCAAGTAAGATAGCCTTAGCAGATTTCTCCTCGCGCAGCCAAGTCTCATAGACACCAAGATCAGACTGGTAGCTCTCCATCTGAGCCTCAAATGCCTCAAGTAAAGTAGTCTTGGCATCATCATCAGCATCTGGCGGGTATGTGGGCAGCGTGGGGAGTACAAGACAGGGAGGACCGATCCGCTCACCCGTGAGGTAGCCCCACAATAGCTGCCCATCCATGTGAACCTCCAAATGGAAAACAAAGTCACCCCAATTTGTGCCATTGAAAATGACAGGGCACCGAGGGACAGGAATAGGACCAGGGCGCCCGGGGGATGCCATGGAAGAAGAGAGCTCGCTGTTTTTTTTGGAAGGAGTTTGTGGAAGGAAAATGAAACAGTGGAGGGAGCAAACACCAGAAACAGAGGAGGGAGCAACACCGGGCTGGGAGGCGGGTGGGCCAAAAACAGAGGAGAGTGGCGAGCAGCCGAGCACGCAGAGGAAGGAGTAGCGGCGGCACGGAGCCGCGCGGAGTGGGTGCGCGGGCGGCCGCGCGGGGCAGCGCGAGGTGCGCGCGCGAGACGGCCGCGCAGGACCGCGCGAGGCGGCGCGGGTCGGCCGGTGGCTGAGGTGAAACCTGGAACCCTAGCTCGATACCATGTTAGAATTGGCCAACTGATCTATTCCAGACCCAAAGGGGCAAGTATACATGTGTGTACATATGCAAAGAACCCCTCCAAGTAGAGGCAAAATAAAAAGTACATCTATACATCTAACAATCTTTAAGGCTGTGATGTTTCCACTGATAGGGGACTTCAAGGACTCAAAAGTTTCTAGCTCTATTATATTTGCTCCACTGTGTGATCTTATATATTTTTGCGCTACTTTAGGTTTTTTTAATACATTTCGTTGCAGATCCTATAATGGCAACAAGACGCAATGTTCAGTATTCACATCTTCCTATGGAGGATATAGATGGAGACCTTGCTCGTGAAGAAGCTGATGATAACCTACGATTCACCTACACGCCAAAATCGCACATGAGAATTCCATGGAAGCCAATTGCCCTAGCACTTTTTCTCCTCCTTATAGGAATTTTACTCCTCTCCCTGTCATATTTTATACTCGCAAATCACATGGAGGGTGATGGTTCTCAGGCATATGGTCTCTTATTCCTGGGTGTGCTTGCTTTCCTTCCCGGTATGTTACCACAAACCACTTCATCCTTCTGTATTTACTTTTCAGATTGTGCCTTCTTTTTTGGGCACGAATGATGCAGACATGCATTTCTGTGAATGTATCTTTGTCCCAAGTCGTTAAGTATTTTAGTTATATTCTTCTAGCAATGTGATCAGTAAAATTGGTTAGTTTGTGATCAGTAGATAGTTGACATTTTAGATTGACTTTTTCTGTCAACTATGTGACTTCAATGTGGCTGTAAATCTGTTTTACAGGTTATTATGAAACTCGAGCTGCTTATTATTCATGGAGAGGAGCACAAGGGTACACTTTTGCATCCATCCCGGATTATTAGCCGTCTGTGTTTCGTTGATTGAGAGCATGAAGAGGCAGCTAGGCCAAGCACCTGGACAGTTAATCGAGCCACTGATGGAGCTATCAAAATCGTCAAGACTCCCAAGAGATACGTATAGGCAACATATCCTCTGAAACGGTGCTGTAGTATTCTTGAATAGGTTAACTTAGCAACATAGAAATAATGTTGTTAAGCAGAGTGCTAGCAACATAGGTACATATGTTTGCCCCTTTATCTCCTTTTGCTTTTGTTTCCTTTTGGTTACTTGTATTAGATAATTCTGCTGGATCGGTTTGAATTTTTCATAGATATGCGACGGGAATTTCCCCATCATACTGATGCAGTACCTTGTAGTATTGTATTCTGGAGCTTTTACAGATTGATCTGATGGCTGTGTGTTCCTTCAAGCACATTTCCATGCAGCTTATCATAATTCATCTCTTTCATGTTTTGGGCCTCGAATGAAGTATGAATTTATGATTTTCTTCGTTTGCACGTGATGTATGAGGACACACTCCAGTTGGATAGTTGGGTATTCTACACGCCTGGTATGCCTTTCAAGAGTGTGTAGCCAAGAGGCAAGTGCAAGGAAAGCATCGTAGGCGAGTTTTAAAATGTTGTGCATGCCATGGCAATGAGTGTATTTAGACTTGAGCAAGGGAAATAAGTATCTTGGTGGTCCATTTCATTTTACAAGCCCTAAAGCATAGGCTTTGCTTCGTCATGAAGCCGGCTCCGCTGGCGTTTCCTTTTGGGTGCCTCTGCCTTCACTAATGATGGTGATGGGCACACTGAAGAACGAAAGATATTTTTGCTTCGTGGCTTCGATTGTCACTTTCGTTGTCCTGATGCCTTCGTTTGCTACTGGCTAGTTAATCAGGCTAGTAGGACCGAGTCAGTTCAAGGTTTTTTAAGGGCTGTTGGGCCTGTTTTATCTCCCTGCTGTTGCAACTGCATGCTATCGTTGAGGGAAATGTACTGTACTTCATTTCCAGTATAATTGATTAACACCCCCCCCCCCCCCCCTCCTCCTTTTCTTTTTGCAAATGGCGTCACAAAACGAGTCAGCTCTATCCTAGGCCGGCCCTGTTCGCTTGGCTGATAAGCCATGGCTGAAAGTATTGTTGGTTGATTTGTTGTGAGAGAAAAAAATACTGTTCGTTCGCTGAAAAAGTACGGCTTATAAGACAAACGAACAGGGGCTAAGAACACTCAAATTGAATGGATTTGTCAATAAAACAAAGTGTACACCAAACCTTGAGATACACTCGGAAAATGAAAACTTCCACGCACATGAAATGAATTTACCAAAAAACGAACCTGATATACTGTGGTTTCTAGGCTCTTTGGGAATGACATGTTCAATGCGAAATCCACGTGTGTCAAACAGATCATAACGCCGATGGTTAGTGAGCCTGTTCGCTGATTGGTTTCTGGGCTGATAAGCCCGGCTAGTGATGGTTTGTTGTGAGAGAAAAACATTGTTAGCTGGCTGATAAACTCTGACTGAAACCAACAAGTGAACAGGCTGAATATTGTCAAACGAATGAATGGTACATAGTAGATTAATCTCCTAACCCATACTCTTTTTGTCAAACAATTTGGACGTACAAAATTTAATCACACTCTCTAGAATTCTTCACACTCAGGGCATGTTTGGAACGCATGAATCAAAAACACGGGAATAGAAAAAAACGTAGGAATTGGGTGAGTGTGTAGTGGTAAAATAGAGGAAAGAAAAAATGTGGAAAATAACTAGAAGGGGTGTTTAAAACGTAGGAATCCATAACACAGAAAAAACGCAGAAAATATCTAGGACTGTACTGAACGAGCCAGCGTCGTTGGAAAATTTCACTTAACTCTGAGTACATGTTTTATCCTTTCCTCTGGAATGAACGGCATGTGTTCCCGCGTTCCAAATAGCATGTGACATCATCAAACTATATACGAATCAACTTCCTCCGTTTCAAACGGGGCCTCATCGTTTGTTGTATTACCACCGTTGACAAAGATAAACCCACAGGAATCCGTGCGCGGAAGCTTCACTGTACCTCGTTTCCCGGGACCCACCTGCCACACTCCCACAGAAGCAAACGGCCAACCCTCCGTGGACCCACCTGTCATCCTCCCCAGTGAACTGTCGGTGTCTCAAGGATCAACCTCCACCCCCCACCACAACACTCTCATCGTCGTCTCCCTTAACAAAAGCCCCCCTCGATCTCTGCTCCAAAGAAACTTCTCCTCCACCTCCTCCCACACCGTTATCATTCCCCAAGATCCCACCTGCTGGACCCTAATTCCCGTCGCAGAACACCGCATTGGGCGCGCGCGTTGTGCCGCCGGGATATCGTCCCGGATCTGACCGGCGAGTCGGCGGCGGGGTCTTGGGTGCGCTGAGAAGTGGCCGCGAATCTAAAGGAGAGCACAGAAGGGGCGGCGGGGAAGGAGCCGGGAGGAATGGCGCCGACGCGGGGCGCCGGAGGCGGGGTGCGTCTGCCACCGATGAACGCGATGGAGATCCTGCGGGAGACGGTGCGCGTGCTGCGCGGGGACCCGCACGCGTTCACGTCCATCCTCTTCCTGCTGCTCTGCCCGGCGTCCGGGTGCCTCCTCCTGTCCGCGGCCGCGCTGGACGGGACCGTCGTGGTGCCGCTCGCGCGGAGGCTCCTCGTCGCCGCCGCCACGTCGGGGCTCCCGCTCACGCATTTCGTCAGGCAGCTGGCGCACCACCTCGCCGCCACGCTCGTGTCCGCCGTCGTCTCGTTACCGGCGCTTCTTACGCTCCTCCTCGCTGCCCGCGCAGCCGTGGCATACACCGTCGCGGCCGTGTACGCCGGGAAGCCCCTCGCGGCCGGGGACATCACCCTCCTCGCGCGCCGCGCGTGGCCCCGCCTCGCCGCCACGTACGCGCTCGGGTGCGCCACCGTCGCCGCCGGCCTCGTCGCCTTCCTCGCCCTCCTCGTCACGGCCTGCTCTACGCTCAGGGCCATGCTCTACCCGCCCGACATTGTCGTCTGCGCGGGCCTCTTCACTGTTCTCGCCTACTCCGTGGTGTACGCGCACACCATCATCATCTGCAACCTCGGCGGCGTCATCGCCGTTCTCGAGGAAGTGGCCGGGGTTAATGCGCTGCGCCGGTCGGTGCATCTGATGCGTGGGCAGACCCACGTCGGGCTGCTCATCTTCCTTGGGTCCACCATTGGCCTAGCTTTCGTGGAAGGGCTGTTTGAGCACAGGGTGAAGACGCTGAGCTATGGCGATGGCTCATCGCGGCTCTGGGAGGGGCCATTGTTGGTCCTCATGTACTCATTCGTGATGCTGATTGATTCAATGATGAGTGCGGTGTTCTACTTCACTTGCCGGTCATCAAACTTGGACTTCTTGGACGAGGAGGGTGGCTCGGTTGAGGAGCTTGAGATGATGAGAGCTGGCAATCTAGATGCAATTAGGTGATGAAGAAGATTAGTTTATTTCTCACATGTGTATCTGTTCATAGCATCACAGGAAAATAAGTGAGATGGGCATTTGCCAAGAGCCGCACAGATTGGCCAGTGGTATTGGTGGTTACGGCGCCATGGCTTATGTGTATGCTTGGGTTGATTAGCTGAAGTTGGTGTTGAAAGGAACATTTTTGCAGCCACTTGGCTTATCCGTGCTTAGTTAATAGCGGATTTGGATGGGAAGCTTAGAGGGAGATCTGTCGTGGTGTGTTCTCGATCAGATCTGAGTTTTGGCAGCGATTCAAGAGCTGGTGATATGTGTAGCATTCTTTCAAAATGATGTAACTAGCATATCGATATAATTGTTGTGGAATTTTGTTCCTCACGGCATTCTGATTATACTGGATGAAACATTTGTTACTGGGGAAATACGAATCTTGATTCTTCAAGTATCACTCAAGCTAAATGTCGAATATCGAATATGTTTGTGCTGTTGATGATGTTTGTTGGCAAAACGCTGTCGTCATTTTGAGTTTATGCTTATTTACCTGTATTCTGTTTTTTTTTTGAAGAAGTCTGATTGCCCTAGATTTTCAGATTTCTGATGATCTGTCTTCCTACTATCTGAAAAAAATTCTTACAAGCGACAAATCTGTGTGGTGTATTCTTGTCTTTGCAGAAGATGCTGATTGCCTTTAGCAATTAGCATCCACAAGTCATCTTGGAGCTAAGCAACCTTCTTGAGAGTATTCTTTCTTTGTGTAATGTGTGCTGCTGAAGACATATCAACTCTGAAGCTTAGCATTTTGCATCTGAAGCATCTTTTTATTTCTTTATTATCTTTGAGCATTATGCTTTGTCGGCACAGAACTTGGGATGATAATCCATGCATTTTATAGACAGATGAATTCTTTTTTCTTCCTCAGATCAACAGTCCATTGACTTCCATTGATTATTGGCTGTGCCTTATGCCCAAGATCGAACCTGTTCAATGAACAATTCGCGTATTTTACTGTCAAGTGTTCACAGACGGGGTGGGAAAAAGTGTTCATAGACAACTAACTGTTCAGTTTGTGTCCCTCACCGTCAGTTGGTGCGTGGGGCCGACATTAACGCCTGACACTTTTTTTTTACATGATAACCCCTGACATTTTGCTTCAATTTGGTTGAATATAGCAAAGGCTACCACTCTTTAAAAAAACAAGTTGTCAGGAGCAAGTTGAGAAAATAAAAAAGTAACATTGTTCGTTCTATCTCAAAATAACTGAGGCCAAAAAATGTCATATAAATAGTGTTCTTTGGATTTCCGGAGCAGCGAATCTTAACCGATCGTCAAACTGATAAAAGTGTTACTCCTGGAGGTTTCATGCGACATGTTTGGCACCAAAACCAAAGTGTCTGACCTTTATCACGTGACGTCGATGTAATTTAGGAGGCCTAAATTTTAGTCGCTGTCCCATCGGATGTTTAGACATATACATGGAATATTAAATATAGACTAATTACGAAACTAATTACATAGTTTGCGACTAATTTGCGAGATGAATCATTTTAGCCTAATTAGTCCATGATTTGACAACGGTTTGCTACAGTAAACATATGCTAATGACAGATTAATTAGGCTTAAAAATTCGTCTCGTTGAGTACTGACGGATTATGTAATTTGTTTTTTTATTAGTATCCGAACACCCTATGCAACATCCTCCCGACACACCTCCTAAATTTTAGTAGTTAGATCCAAACACCCCCTTATTTTCGGATTCAATGTTTGACTTGGTTGAGTAGGTATGAGTGGTGTTTGGATCCAGACTAAAATTTAGGAGGTGTGTCGGAAGAATATTCCACGGGATGTTCGGATACTAATAAAAAAGCAAATTACATAATCCGTCAATACTCCACGAGACAAATTTTTTAAGCCTAATTAATCCGGCATTAGCACATGTTTACCGTAACACACATTGTCAAATCATGGACTAATTAGACTTAAAAAATTCGTCTCGCAAATTAGTCGCAAACTATGCAATTAATTTTATAATTAGTTTATATTTAATACTTCATGCATGTGTCCAAACATTCAATGGGACAGCGACTAAAATTTAGGAGGGACAACCAAACACCACCTTAATAAAAGTATACATAGTACGGCCATTAAATAAGGGCACTCCCAATGAAAGAAACTAGTAGTTTCTATAACATAGGATACCGCACCAAAAAAGTACTCCTTTCCAACCCATGGTTTCTATGAGTAATAACTATTTTATCTTTCTCTCTCCTAACTCTATCTTTTCCTCCAATTGGAGTGCGACACGAGCTCTCTAGAAACTGGTGGTTTCTCCCCAATGGCGATTTCATGGTTTCTTAGTGCATTGGGTCAAGAGTAGACCTGGTTTCTTCATGAAGAAACCATTTCTATGATTTTTGCTCTCTTTCTTCATTAATTACGTTGCCACATCAGCGTTTTGCCTATGTGGCAAGTCATTTAATGAGGATAGAAACCATCATCAATGCACCATTGGGACTGCCCTAACAGTGTGTTCTAGATGACAGGATTTGCAAGGGCTGATATTTATAGTCAGACAATTTACTTTCTGAATGCCCATTGCCTGTTGCAGCATATACATGCCATTGTTTTCATCACAGCACATGGTCGGAGCCGACAAGTCAACCTCAAGAACAATCACCAACCAATCAGGCATATTCGCTTGGCTTATAAGTCGTACTTTTTTAGGCAACGAACAGTATTTTTCTCTCACAGCAAATCAGCTAACAGTACTTTCAGCCATGGCTTATCAGCCAAGCGAATAGGGTTGATCCGAAGGTACCAACCTCTAAATAAATCAGTTCATTGTCTGACAGCAAAATTACAAGCACCTGAACCCCCACGGAAGAAATTCAGACACTGCCTACCTAGCGATTCAGAGACTAACAAAAAAATTAATGATTTGCGCAGTATCCAACCATCCCTGCGACAAGATTTGACATTGACAACAAAGAAAATCAGATACTGGAATCTCCGGTTCTTGGCTAATCATTTACAGTATAATCTCCATTCATCTGAAGTCAGGACAATCTGTTCTTTGGCACAAGAATGCCAGATGAAGACGCACTCTGGTCGGAGTTGAGGATGATGCTTGCCCAGTTTGACGAGCGGTGCACTATCCGTGACGGAATGCGGTCGCTGTCTTCACCCCCTGATGCTTCATACCCATCGCTGGTCGATCTCGATAGTTGAATCCCTTGCTGTGGAGTGCTTCCTGGAGCAGTGAGAGCTGTCAGTTGCAAGTCTTCTGCTCCAGACGAGGAGACAGCTGAGACTCGGTACAGATGCAGGTCAGGTGAATCCAAGCTGCTATCTGGAGATGACCCACCAACATTCACAGAGGATGCAGCCCTACTGGGATGGAAGGCGCTCAGTGCCTCAAGTTGCAATGGAGCTAAATTGGACATCGTTTCAGGGGCCATGTCGCTGCTGGTAGAATCAATAGCATCTGTTGATATCTTTGCAACAGGTTTGAGAGATAGATCACTGGGCTGTCTTCCTCTTCTGTTTGTTCTCCTCTTGCTATCGGGGCCTAGATCAATCCTACCACTGCTCATGCCTCCGTAGCTACTATCTGTTTCGTGGCCTCGTGAATAGTCATCTTTTCTGATTGGTACTAAAACTTTGGACTTCTTCCGTGCCTCTGCAGCAACCCTCGAAACTTCTTCAGCATTAAGACGAGCTAATGCCCATGGGCTTATTTTCACAGCCCCTGAGCCCTTCTTCCTCTTTCCCTCATCTTCTTTTCTCTTCATAGAAGAATTATGCGAAGAAGCAGCCTCCGATGGAATAACATCAAACTAGAAGGAGGTTCAGTAACTTCATGTCAGTAGTGAGTTAATGGGAAAATGTGAAATGAAAAATGGTCGCACATTTCTTTTTTTATTTAATCATACGTACAGGTCATGATGAGGCCTACATGTGCAATTGCTATGAGTTAGATGTGCAAGACATTAATTGTTAGCTATCAGTTAGAAAGAAACGTGACCAACTTAACTTCCAATCACCTGCTATACTACCCATGTGACATATAGATATAGGTACAGATTCAGCCTGGGAGTTACATTATCTGTTTAATAACTAATGAAGCCTAAGGATGTAAGGTTCACACCTGATCCTCAAGAAAAAGCCTTGGTGGAGTGCACCATGAACCACGACGAAGTGGACCAAAGGAACTAGTACTGCTGAGTCCAGTGTATGAGCTTACACGAGACATCTGTGGACTCTGCTGCCCACTCAAATCATCTTGTTCTTGCTCTCTCAGGGCAATGATGTAGTCATAGGTACTGATTCCCTGCATAAGGTTGTCATCATGATGCTTCAGTTTCACATAACCACAAAAGGCTATGATATCACACTCAAACTATTCATGGTGTCTGCATGTAGTGCGTACTCAGTGCCAACAGTTTATTGTTTTAATCACTATTTTCAAAAAACAAAAGTTTCAAAGTGGTACTATAAAAAAAACTCCATGTTGATACTAATCCTGCTAGTGATATCAATATTTGGTTCAATACATAATGATACAGTATTCACATTGCATACAAAGTATTTACAAACTTTGCATTATCCAAAAGAAAAATTGTAAGGTGGGCTAGGAATTTTTAATACAAGCTGATTGCCAATAAGGCATAAGTGCATAACTTTGACCAACAGCTTCTAATCCTTCCATAGTAATATATTATTGAAACTTAACAAAATTATGATTGCCCATATGAATCACGGGCTTTGCTGCGGTACCCCCAAGTGACTGTGAGCCGTCCATTTGTTTTGATTGGACGGTTATGACAACATATTACCTCCTAGGAGGTAATAGATGAAAAAATATTTAATTAATTTTTTACTTGGTAAAATTGAATAAATAAAGGAAGTTTTGGATACAATTTTTTTCTAGATTCGATTGATGCATGCATGATCCGGTGGATATGGCAATTTTTTAAAAATTTTGAAACTTTAAACTTGATATATTTTGGTTACTATGTATTTTTGTACATGGCCTGATACACTTGATTTTGTGTTTAATATGACCTGTATGTGTGATCTTAATAGCATTTTATTATGTGTTACACGTACGTGATTACATGTACGTGACATATGTGTGTATCATGTGTACACGTTTTAGCGAGTGGCCGGTAATGTGAGTACGTGTACATGACTTACATGTAGGTAGCGTGTTTATACGTGTCAGTACGTGGCTGGCAATGCGAATCGCTATATGGACAATTTCACAATACTGAATTTATTTAAAAAAAACAAATGTCAACCAGATCAGTAGATCACACCCTGCACGAGGACGGTCGAGCGTGCACTCTGCACTACACCCGACACGAGTCCACCCAGCCGCTCGACCACTTCCATGCGCGCTCCGTCGGAATCCCATGATTAGGGGAATTGAGACGGGATCTTTTCTCCGCCATTAGGGGAATCCGCAGTGATTACTTTTTTATTTTCCTAGATTTTTTTTAATTTATTAAGTAATTCATAAATATAAAAATCAATGGCTCAAATTAATTTGAGATATTACCTCCTTATAGGTAAAGTTTGTACCTTAGCATTGCCCATGAATCACAAGGATATTATTTTTAGAAGCTAGAATAATTTGGGTTCATAGGCATGGACCTTTTTTTTACAAGAGTCAGTAAGCAATAGAATCAGACAAAAGGGAAATGTATCAGAACTTGCCTTCTTGATCAGAAGAATGTGGAAAAAAAGAAGTTGGGCAATAGGCAGTGAAGCGACCATGGCTAGGATGGTACATGATGCCTGTGTCAACAAGTGTCAACGCTTTGAGCATCTCGATAAAGATTGGTGAAAAAAGCTGATCAATTCAATAATCTTTGAACCATTCAGTAGATATGAAAGAAGTAGGATGACAGTACATACCACCACAATAACAAAAGGCACTACAGAGAAGCTGCTTCCAAGCTTTGAAACAATTTGCATAGCGAATTCCTTTCGCTCAACAAAGCATAGCACTAGCACCAATACTCCAATTGCTGATTGTAGGATAAGCTGGCCCAAATTGCACAAACCATGCAGACCTGTCAATGGTCAACTAGGATGAAAAGGACCAGGAATAAAATGCTCCCCACAATAATGGTGACCGATGCATATAAATGACTGATTCTAGAATCTAGCTGATATTGGGAACATGCTCTACATAATGACACAATGGTAGAAGTATTTTGTAGCATCTTTATCAGTACAATCTATCAGAGATGGATAGGACTAGGAGAGCGTAAGCTTACCAAGATAAGGGCAGTTGACATTAGAATAAAAAACCTCCTATAGTTTCTTCTTCCAATACAATTGTTGAGCCACTGTTGAGATTGAGGAAAACAGGGGAGTTATTATGTAAACACTGATGGAAATAAGACTATTGCTAACGAGTATGTTACCCTGCAGTGATGATCAAAACCATCAACACATTTGTCACAAACTCTGCAATGCTTACTATACTTCAACACCTACAAAGAAATAGTGGACTATTAATTGTGTGCAGAAAAACATACCTCAATGCCAATAACTACAAGAAACATACCTGAACTTCACATAGGCTGCAGAAAAACATTCCTTCCTCACTGGCTTGCTGCTCAGAGGACCATTCATGTGATTGGCAGCAGGAGAAAACAAAAGAGAGAGGGTAGAATAGAAGGAGAAATGCAGAGAAGGTTGAACTCAAGCAAGATGAATTCTTATCCTTGTGTTGAGTCGTTGACTTCTCGCTAGATGCTGCGACCTCATGCTCTTGCTTTTCTCCAGTTCCCTCTAGTTGTAACTGAGCGTCTGAAGAACCCTTTCTGGATTCATTCAGATGCCTGTGTTTGCCGCTTCCGTACAAGCTCAGATACTTTTTTGATTTGAAGACCCCTGGATCAGTTGGGTTTGCTGCAGCACACCAGATGTATAGAAAGAAGACACATAAAACCTGAAATGATCAGATCACCATTTGGTCACGATAAATTTCCTTATGATAGGCTTTGATTCTTAGGAAGAGACAAAAAGGTGCAGTCATGAACTTAGAATAGAGTTTGCCCAAAACATTAGCTTCATGATGACATTTTGTGTAAGCCATGTTGTATTCCTTTCAACAATCACAACATTTTTTTTCAGTTTTGCAAACCAGAATGTGGCATCTTAGAGCACATAAATTTTATCCAGAAAGTTTGAAATCATTGTTTCTGCAATTTTTCATGTTTATCCAAATTTGTGGCTCACGAATTCACACACGTTAGGGCAAAACATAATTCCAAGCCAACAGTAACTACACATGGTCTGTCAGAAGCAGTGAAGAGCATGCCACTACATGTCTGTCAGAAGAACAACAGGCACCATTTCACAGCATTGCCTACTCATCACACTGTTACAGCATAAGCGCAACATTTAAAAGAAAAAATCAAAGAAAGCTTCAAAACAAGTTAGGTTTCATGACAACCGTGAAGCAAAGGATAATCCAGGACAGTAATTTGCAGGGCTGATACGGCCCATTTCACAGAACAGTCTTTCAGTAGTTGGCATCATCACAACAAGGCAGCACCCGGAGTAATGACATGGTATCAGAAGGTTACGGCCATTACGAAACTGACGATGCTAGTATAATAAGTACTACTTATGACATGTCACTCTCCAGCAAACGGAGCTACAAAATCCAACCAAGGCCTTGTTTAGATTCCAAGTTTTTTCACTCTCTCCATCACATCAAATCTTTGGACACATGCATGGAGTATTAAATATAGATAAAAAAATAACTAATTACACAGTTTGATTATAAATTACGAGACGAATCTTTTGAGCCTAGTTAGGCCATGATTGGACAATAATTGTCAAATACAAACGAAAGTGCTACAGTGTCAAATACCGATTCTCAACCATCATCTAAACAAGGCCCAAACACGTGTTCTGGCATACAACCCAAAGACAGTAGTGCTGAAGTGGACAGAAATGAAGAGGCACACAGAGCCTGACGAACATGTAGCTCCCACTTGTTCTGAAACTACATTTTCCCAATGGTGTAAGATAAACAACAGATAAGCATGCACTGTTGTCCTTAACCTTGTGACACAAGCCAGAATTCCACCTACCATGGACGCTGAAGCAAAGCTGTTGAACTGAACGAACCAGACATTGCTTCCAGGGTTAGGCACACCACATGATGGCACAACAAGAATTGCCCAGGTCAGCCAAACGATTTAAGATGTACCACCAAGCAAACAAAACGTACAGAAATCCTACCAAACAAATACGCGAGACTGCCAAGCAACACATTTCATGATTATCAGGCCACACTTAATTCGGCACCTTCCCTAGCTCCAGCACCGCTGGGCCCATCACGCAGCAGCTAGATGGGGATCCAAAAGGTCCCAGACAAGCAAAACACAAGGCGCTCACTCAACTCAGCATGGCATCGAAGGAGCCAAACAGGAGCTCTCACCAGCGGAGTGTAGAGCCCCATGACGACGTACTGGAACACCTTCCTCCCAACGAAGGGCGCGAAGAACACGTAGAATGCGAACGCCAGAGCCAAGAAGACGGACACGGCCACCACCTGCGATGCGCGCGCGAGACACCGAATCTTCAGTAATCACGGGCGACAAAAGAAACCACGCCCAGCAAGAAAAGGCGCAAAATTTCAGCCGGGACGAACCTGGAGAGGGTGGTACGGGAGCTGCCACCCATGCCGCCTCATTGCTACTCCCAAGAACCGCAGAATCGACAGAACGAAACACGAGAAAGAACCGTCCTTTTCCCTCTCTCTCTCTCTCTCTCTCTGCTCGTCTCCTCGCGCCAAGGGACGCGATCAATGCAAGGAGAAGGAACCGGGACCCCCAAGGATCGAGGGCTCAAGCACCAAGCCCACGGCTTCTGCTAGCTCTCGCCATGGATTCGATCTTGCCGCATCTGTGGGCTGGGGCCTGGTGGGCTAGAGGGGAATGGGATGGAAGGAATGGGGGAGCGTTTGGGAGGGAGACCAAAGGTTGGAGAGCATTAAATGCCGCGCTGGCTGTGCAGATTTACGGGGGAATTGCAAGAAGCGAGCGGGGAGGGAGGGAGGGAGGGAGAGGGTGGTTTTGGTTTGGCGTGGCCCGTGGCTGCTTCGCTCTGGCCTTTTGGGCGCTCACGTGAACCTCCGTTGCCAGAGTCCGGTCTCCCCTGCGATGACTGAGGACTGTGGCAGTAGCAGGCTAGCAGCAGGGATGCCTGGCTGTCAGTGTGGGGCCCAGTGACAGCCGGTTTGTTTAACCCCTTGTCATCCATGGTCCTCGGCTCGGATAGACCTTGAGACGACTGCTCTTTTCCTTTTGCTTTTGTAGCTCTGGGCTTTTCATGATAGGGACGTTTCCAAGTTCTAACAGAGCACAGTAATTTCTTTTCATGTGTTAATTTTGACGGTAATTTCAAAACCAAAACTGAACTGTGAGATTGTATTTTGTACAGTGTTTTCTACTGTGAGAAAAAAACTAATGTGCTACATCAATCACCTGCTGACAGGAAAAATCTGATGTGATATGGTGCTAAATTTGCTTACATCTGAAACGGTTAGTAAAATTGGCTGGCACATAAATACACCACAAGCACTTACAAAGAGCCATAGCTCTAACAATTAATGCTATAGATGTGAAGCAAATCTTCTCAACGGGAGAAAAAAAAATCTTCCAATGCAGATGCAGTAGGAGTTTAGAAAAATTATATTACTTCCTTTAGGCCTCGTTTAGATTGCAAGTTTTTTCACTCTCTCTCTATCACATCAAATCTTTGGACACATGCATGGAGTATTAAATGTAGATAAAAAAATAACTAATTACACAGTTTGATTGTAAATTACGAGACGAATCTTTTGAGCCTAGTTAGGCAATGATTGGACAATAATTGTCAAATACAAACGAAAGTGCTACAGTGCCAAATACTGATTCCTAACCCCAATCTAAACAAGGCCTAATAGTCATAAAGGAGTGGCATTCAAGGTAACCACAAAATAGTTAAGATGCCATTTGACCACCCTGACTAAACTATTTTTTCCAAGAGAAATATAGTTTTTTCTTTAGAAAATAAATCTAGTTTTATTATTTCCCTCCATTTTCGTTTACTTGACATTAAAATTTTACAATTGCATTTTCCAATCATTTTTTCTTAGAAAGGTTTATAGATATACTCTAGCCTTGTATGTCATATATAGTTTTTCTTGTTATATACTTTGAAATATGTAAGGATATTTTTGAGAGAAAAACAAATGGTCAAAGTTGCTACAACACAGCTATACAAGTAGGGTCGACAATGGGTATCTGCAACCCAAAACCCAATGAATTTTTACCTTACTAGGGCATATTGGTTGTGGACTAATTTTCTTACCAATAAATATATTAATTAATGGACAAAAAATCCTTACCTATTGGATTTGTGAGCATAGGTATGGTTCTACTCTATCTGTGTCCATAAAACCATGGGTAAGTATATACCTGATATGCATCCGTAGTTTAGCCACCCCTCAACTCAAAAAGTACTCCAAAACGTGGTCAAACCAGGCCCAACTAGTGCCATATAAAAGGAACTACATATATATCGCTTCTTGGTTACATTTGTTACAAAATTTAGATTTGTAATTTGCTTATATGGCCATAGCTTGATGCATGTGACATATTCTTTTTCCGTATGGACAACCTATAGTACATTCGTCATCCGCATGGGCATAGGTATAGACAAAAATTATACCTCCTACATAGATATGAGTTTTTTTTTATGCAAAAGGTTCTAATGGATATGAATATGGATCCATCGGGTATCTAATCAACATCTGCAGCTGACATAAACAAAATAATTCCTCCACTCCCAGCGTGTTATCATGCAAAACGTAGTAAAGAATGCATCAACACACGAACCAAAAGTAGCACCCCCTTCCATGTGCATCAGTTACTACACTGACGGCGTCCAAGCATACTGTATGTTTAGTTCCCAAAAAGTTTTCCAAAAAAGTGCTACAGTAGTCATCACATCAAATCTTGCGATACGTGTATGGAGCATTAAATGTAGACGAAAAAAACTAATTACACAGTTTGGTTGAAAATCGTGAACGTTTTTAGCCTAATTAGTCTATAATTAAACACTAATTGTCAAATAAAAACGAAAGTGCTACGGTAGCCAAATTCTCAAATTTGGCGGACTAAACACAGCCTGAATTCCCAGTATCCAGCAGATCAGCATCCATGACAGTGTCACGTCGTCCGTACACAACAGTCTGTCAGTGATCAACAGTTAGCGACCTCGATTTACTAAACTGTGCTGACACCATCGCTTTGTTCACGATTCTGTCTGTCAGTGTCAACAACTCAACATTGTTTATACCTTTTGGGGTTAGAGAAAACAATTGTGGATTAGTACTGAGTTGTTGTGCCAGGTTTGTCCTCTGCTGTTGTTCTCCTTGAAGCCATCAACAACCTCTCGATAAGCTTTATCAAGGAGTATCTACAAGCGCAAGCAGACTGCAGATGTGTGAATCGTCGAAACTCGTGCAGATGCAGCCTACTGCAAGTTCATCGTCCTGTTCGCCTGATCGTTTTTATGCCTTATAAATCGGTTAATGATATTTTGTTACGAAAAAAAATACTGTATCATAGCTGATAAGCATGGCTGATACAATCAAGCGAACAGGATGCGTGAAGTTTCTGATCACATCACACAGTGTCGGTCTTTTCCTTCCCGTAAAAAAGGACGCAAAGCGATGCTCAAGCAAAATGTCAAGAGTCAAGACCCCATGATTCAAATGATCATGAGCTAAAGTCATCATAAGGAAACAGGCCAAAAAATAATAATAGTAATAATCAACTTTGGAAAAGCTGCAATGAGCCCGTGACCATGCATATGGGATCGCCTCATTTCACGCACTCATTTTGCCTGCCCTTTTGGACAGTGCTAGCTCTGCTAGGTTTCTCATGATGCCGTCGCCAGGAACAGTTGACCCCTAACTTAAGCAAGGTATCACCCTAAGCTTATCCTATTTCCATGTGTCGACGATTCTGCATAGTTGGCTAGTTGCATGCTTTTCTGGATCCTCAGTAACCAACTCTATATAGCCATATAGGCATGGTAAGAATCATGTTTTATTCAGTACTGCTCCAATAATACATCACCCTACCCTTTTCCAATCATCTGGGGAGGGACGAACAAATTACTAATCTGAAGCAAAAGCTTGTAAGCAACCCAAGAAGGGCCTTGTTTAGATTGTAAGTTTTTTCACTCTCTCTCCATCACATCAAATCTTTGGACACATGCATAAAGTATTAAATGTAGATAAAAAAACTAATTACACAGTTTGGTTATAAATTACGAGACGAATCTTTTGAGCCTAGTTAGACCATGATTGGACAATAATTGTCAAATACAAATGAAAGTGTTACCGTACCAAATACTGATTCCTAACTTCAATCTAAACAAGGCCAAGGTAGTACTGCTCCATTATATTGGAACATGCAGAATAGTACTTGACTTGTTTGTACTTTGTACCATGCTGGCTCACGCTATCACTGGGCTTTTCAATGAACCAATCAGACGGGTACCATACATTTCCATGTACCGCGGGCACATGCAGTTGCTTGTAACCTGACGCCCGTGTTCTCTACTGCTGCCTGGCATCTCCCCCATGTCCTGTAGCTGTTGTTGGCATTCGGCAAGATGCCCCCTTGTGACTTTGGGTCCAGAGACTGACGATGGGTGTGCTGTCAAAGTCTCAAATCCAGTTTAAAAAAGATGGGTTCTGACTTTTTATGGCGAGCAAGTTCTTGGCTAGGGCAGTCTACCGGTACTAGTTTGGTAGTACTAGCTTCTAATCACTTTGGACTTTGGAGTTTGGATGATAGGAGTAATCGATAAGAGCGGCACCTCAAGAATCAACAAGATCTCCTTCCCAGAAAGAAAAGAATCAACAGGATGTCGCTGGAGTTAGCCAGCATGTGATTCGGACCTTGGTTTGGCGCAACGCATGGGACAGCACAGTGGAGTGGAGTGGAGTGGAGTGGAGTGGCCGAGTGGACCGAGTGGACCGAGTGGTGGCCTTGGCCCTTGGCCCTTGGGCTAGGAGACACACAGGGCTCGCCTCACCTTGTCCTCTCTTGACCTGTCAGTGTTAGCCGTAGCTAGGGCCATGGACACGGACACGGACACGGACAACAGACCTTCTGACATGGCTGTACGTTCATCTCCTGAGACCACCGGGCCTGGGAGGTCGCGCGCGCGGCACCTTTTGTTTTGGAGCCGATCTTAAATTTCAACCACGAGGTCGCGTCATATTTCTCGGTCTCTGCCCAGTGCCCCCAGGGCCCGGGGCCTTTTTTGTGTGATAACGCGATTTTGATAGGTTTTTGGAGGGTTCAGAGGTGGGGGAGCGGGGGAGGGTCGCCGTGGGCCGTGGCGATGGCGCGAGCGCCTGAGGTGAATGGTTTGGACTTTGGAATCACAGTGCACGTCGCCGACCGAAGGTGGTGGAAACGGATCGGAAGTTCGGAACGAGCACCGTGCAAGTGCAATTTAACGGCGACCTCCCCTGACCCTTCTCTCGCCGGTCGCCGCCGCCTTGATCCTGCGGATGCGATGCCCCTACCATACAAACACCGGGTGATAGATTAAGGTTTGGGCGTTGAAGCTGGCGTCAGTTTACTCCCTTCCTCTGCTCCCGAGAGCCTCCAAGTGAGAGAGCGCCCTAAGTGGCCGTCCGTCGGCCCCCTACCCTTCTTCTTCGGCGAGCCCGCCGACGACTAGGGTAGGCGGGCCGGCCCCCCTTTCCTCCCTCCTCTCTTGTCGGTGTTTCGGATCACCGGCTAGTAAATTTTTAGTTTACGCGTCTGGCCCGGATGGTGTTCTCGGATGACACAAGGATTATACTGGTTCGGGCAAAACGTCCCTACGTCCAGTCTGCTGTTGCTCATGTTATCGGCACTGTCTGTAGTAGGGGTTACAGATAGGCGAGAGAGGGAGCGGATCCCAGATCTCTGGTAGAAGGATTGAAAAGTGCTGAGGGTTTGTTCAGCTGCTCAGCCGTGTGCTCGTGCCTCTGTCCCCTGTGTTGTGTTGCGTTGTGTTCCCCCTTTTTATAGAAGAAGGGGAAGATGCAAGCAAAAAAAGAGAAGAGAGAGAGAGAGAGAGAGGGAGAAAATCGAGGAGAAGAAGCCCTCTGGGACCACCACGTCCTTCTTCTCCTTCATGCGGATCCCGCTGACGCTGTAGATGGTGACGGAGACAGCTCCACGTTCGGCTCTTGTTCACCACTGGTGCTATGCCTCAACGTCATCAGTTGGTCGTGGCGTTCCATCTTGTCCCGACGGACGACGTTGTCAACCGACGTGCTTGTCAGCGGACGTACGGGGATTATGCAGCACAGCACCCACGCACCCGTCACTGTTGGCGATGCGAACCCCCGGACGTGGCCTGTCGTGGCCACGGGTCACGTCAAGGCGTGTTCACGCCCCTTCTGGTATTAGAGGCTTGACCCAAGCCCACACGCTTGGATCCATAGTGGTTGGGAGGGCGGTACGGACCCCGTCGAGCGAGGCGGAGCTCGCGCCCGAGGGGTCGGGTGAGATGGAGCCCGCGCCCGAGGGGTCGGGCGAGATGGAGCCCATGCCCTCAGGGTCGAGCAAGACGGCTCCCGTACCCTCAGGATCGGGCGACACGGGGCCCGTGCCCGAGGGGTCTGGCAAGGCAGAAACCGTCCCTTCGGGGTCGGTTGAGACTGAAATACGTCCTTGATTATCTAGGCGAGTTATCGTCCGTGGTCATCAGATCCCTTCTTCGAGTATCCCTAATATTGATACCCGACAGTAGCCCCCGAGCCTGCGGAGGAGTAGGATACTCCTTCGTAGGCTTTTTCGAATGGAGGGACTTCGAGGGCTTCGATCTTCTACTACCCACGGGACGCCTTGGTAGGTTACGATCCCTTTTTGTTGTGACCAGACATCTTTCGAGGGCGTGTAGCTATGGGATTTCTTTGGGGACCGGAGAGGATTTTCCTTAATTCTGGCCCCTCTTAGGACCCGATCGATCCGCCATTGTCACGCGACCACGTATTCGGTCTCTTCGTGAGTCCAATTCCCCCTCCCCCCTAGAGCCCCCGCGCATTGCGGGGGTCCGATCGAGGGGTCGACTCGTCTTGCAATCGTTCTCCCTCAAGTGTTGTTTCGACAAAACGGAGGGATTGAGTCGTACCATGTTTTTCTCGGTGGACGAACCATGGTGCTCGGTTAGCTGTTAACAGGCTAGTTCTAGTGGGGCCTCGGAGTCCCATTCACGGGGTCCAGCATGGGTCAGCTGGTGACCGATTCCAGATTCCTGACGGCCAGTCCATATAGTTCTTGGATCCGTTCATCTGGTCCCAAGGGCTTGTTGCCTTTCTTCGAGGAAAAACCATGGACATCATGCTGGCTAGGACTCGAACGTGGCCAGGATGCCCGTAGCGCTCGTGCGCTTGGGTATTGGCCGCTAGCAGGCCCATCCTTTTTCACCCCTCGCTCTAAAGGTGCCCTAAAGTGGTTGTGAACCTGTCAGTGGGCCAACCTTCGAACTCGTGGGCCATAATAGGCCGTGGGAGCGTTTTTAAGCCCTATATGCCTTCCTTACCTGCGATGGTTCTCGGCCCATCTATCGGGCAAACCATCATCCGGCGCGTCCTTCGAGGGAGTGGCCAGAGGTAACGTGCGCACGATCTTCAAGGGCGATGTGACGCAGCACAGCGGGCGCGTAAATCTAGGTAGATGGTTCACCTCTTGCCTCACCCTGCCCTATAAATAGAGGCCTTCCCCTTCATGTTTTGGCATGTTAAACTGCAACATTGCCTTCTCTGCCTTTCCACCGCCGCCGTTCGGATCTGCTGCCTTCGCTTCTCCGCTGCCACCAAAAAGTCCTTGCTCCTCCGTCTTCGCTTTCCATGGAGTCATGTATCGCTCTGAC
This sequence comes from Miscanthus floridulus, assembly GCF_019320115.1. NCBI lineage: Eukaryota > Viridiplantae > Streptophyta > Magnoliopsida > Poales > Poaceae > Miscanthus > Miscanthus floridulus. Next base: position 137,352,840 of record NC_089582.1, read on the forward strand.
GTCACCTATGCACGCATGGAGGGCCTCGTCAAGCGCGGTCTTCTTCACGGGAGGACCGACGCGATGGAGTGGCTAGTTCCCAACCATGAGGAGGTGTCGATGCCACCCAACAGTTACATTGTCTCCTTCGCACCCTTCCACAAGCGCGGGCTCACAATCCCCCCTCATCCATTCTTCTGGGGGCTGCTGCACCTCTACCGGATCAAGCTGCAGCACCTCAACCCCAACAGGATCCAACATGTCGCAACCTTCATTGTGATGTGCAAGGGGTACCTGAGGATCAAGCCACACTTCGAGTTGTGGAGGTACTTCTTCGCCATCTCCCTGCATAGGAAGAAGGACAGAGGTAGGGAGATCCCAATGACAATGGGATGCATGGGCATCCACCTCTGGGGGCAGCAGGCGGTCGAGTACATGCCCTGCTAGCTGTCTAGATCCAACAAGGGGGCACAGTGCGCCTCCTACCACCGCGCGGTGCCTGGTGGATAGACACATCCCTGACATGTCATCCTGAGGGCGCGCGCTGACTAGCATCGAGCTCGCATCGCTGAGACAGCGAGCTCTCTGCCTGCTGCACCGCCGCACGCTCGACCAACGTGCAGATCTCGCGATGGGCTCGATGATCCTTGGGTGTCGTGGGCTCCGGGAGCCCTTGGAGCAAGGCCATCATGGCAGCGATGTTCTGTCTTGCTCGGGAAAAGTGTGGGAGGGCTCCATCATCTTCGAGGATCCTTTGGTTCACGTCGTGGGCCATGGCGTGCACACGCCTACCATCTCCGTGGCGCTCGATCTCTCTCGAGTTTTGCGCGCTCCTACTCAAGTTGGAGTCGTGCATCCTCAAGCTCCTGGTGTTGTGCCCTTAGTTGTTCCACCCTGAAAGCATCTAGGCCCCTAGTTGGATTTCGGTGATTAATGTCAATACAAGATTACTATGACTAACGTGTGTTTTGTAGAGGCAATTAAGTTAGGTCATGGTAATGGAGATCGATTGGGCAATCGAGGTTGTCATGCCCCTACGATGAAAATTGTTTCAGTTTTCAAAGGATGGACGACAAGGTTAAGGATGACTAGTTCTAAGTGTCAATAGGAGTTTGAGAGACACTTAGAGTAGTTTAGGACTTTGTTTTCCCTTTTGCCGTACTATGAAGGGGGGTATGAATGGGTAGCTTGACCTAGTTGAGTCTAGTGAGTTAGGTGTGGTACACACTTGTTAAAACTAGCTCTAGGTAGCTCCTATGAATGCCTAAGATCCTTTGGAGCAAACTTCATTCACATATGTTCGAAAGTTGGAAGTGAATGGAGGGTCAAACACTGACCGGACACTGGCTCTGGTATGACCGGACGCTGGCCGCAGGGTTCGGTCAGTTCATTTGACCGTGAAGAACAAGTCTGGTGTGACCGGACGCTGGAAGGTCGTGTGACCGAACACTGAGGGCTAGCGTCCGGTCAACTCTAGTAAGGGTCCAGACTTGGGAAAGAGTGACCGGACGCGTCCGGTCAGTGGTGACCGGACCCTGAGTATCCAGCGTCCGGTCGTTTACAGTAAGCATCCAAGAGTGACCGGACACGTCCGGTCGGTACTGACCGGACCCTGACAGTGTCCGATCATCACTTGAAAACTGTTCACGGGTTGAACTGACCGGAGCGTCTGGTCAAAACGATCGGAGCGTCCGGTTATCCCGCAGAAGCTCATAACGGTTCGTTTTTCAGGCTGCCTTATAAATAGAAGCTCCACTCGTGAGTGGAGTTACTTTTGCTCATTCCAACAGCTAAGAAACACGTTTGTGAGTGCCAAGAAGAGCACGGTCCTAGTGAGGTGTTTGTGATTTGAGAATCCAAGAGAGTAGCCTCACTAGCAAATCAAGAGTAGCAAAGTGTGCATCCATCTTCTCATTAGGCTTCACGTGGTCAAGTGAGAGTTTGTGCTTGTTACTCTTGGTGATCGCCATCACCTAGATGGCTTGGTGGTGATTGGGAGTTTGGTGTTCACCCGGCGGAGCTTGTGGGTGACCCAACTCAAGTTGTGAGCGGCTTTGGGTGATTCGCCGCGACGGAGTGTCAAAGAATCAACCCGTAGAGAGCACTTGATCCTTGCGCGGATCAAGGGGGAGCTACACCCTTGTGCGGGTGCTCCAACGAGGACTAGTGGGGAGTGGTGACTCTCCGATACCTCGGTAAAATATCGCCGCGTTCCTTTCTCTCTCTATTTACTTTGAGCACTTACTTTGAGTATTTACTTTGAGCAATTCAATACTTGTTTTACATCCATAGAATTGCTTGCTAGAGTAAGTTTGGAACATAGGTTGCGAGTTCGTTGTGCATTAGTTTAATAGAAACACTTTTCTAGGCACAAGGGGTTAATTGGGCTATCCGTAGGATTTGATTATTGCAAGAGAATTTCGAATTAGCCTAATTCACCCCCCCTCTTGGGCATCTTGATCCTTTCAATTGGTATCAGAGCCTCATGCTCACGTTTTTAAGCCTAATCGCTTAGAGCAAGATGTCTCACGGGGATGGACCTCCTCCTATCTTTGAGGGAGATGATTTTCCATATTGGAAAATTCGCATGGAGGCGTACCTAGAAGCTCTAGATGTTGGAATACTTAGAGCCGCCTCTCAAGGGTTCCCAACACCTAAGAATGCCACACAACTTCAAGGCGATGAAGTGAATTATGAAAAATGGAATGTAAAGGCTCGCAACACCATCTTTAGAGGCCTTTGCAAAGATATGTTCAATCATGTAAGGAACCACAAAGATGCCCATGCATTATGGTCAGATGTTTGTGCGCTCCATGAGGGAACCAAGAGTGAGCGTGAGGAACGCTATCATCTTGTAATTAAGAAACTAAACTCTTTTGAGATGTTTCCCAAAGAAAGTGCTAATGAGATGTATTCTCATTTAAATGTTCTTGTAGAGGAAGTCAATGGGCTTGGACTTACTCAAATGTCACCATCCGATGTTGTGAGAAAAATCTTAAGTGTCTTCCCCATTGATAAATATGGGCACATTGTGACCGTGCTACATTAAGGTGATCTTTTCGCCGCTACACCGATACAAATCTTGGGAAAGATCAATGCTCATGAGATGTACATGCACATCACACCACAAGATGGCTCATCCTCTACAAAGAAGAAAGAGAAGGACTTAGCATTCAAAGCTAGCCAAGATAAGGGCAAAGCAAGACTAGAGTATGAGAGCTTAAGTGATGAAGATGATGAAGAAAGCCTTGCTCTCATGGTGAAGAAGACCACCAAAATGCTAAAAAGGCTAAACAAGAGTGGCATCAAGTTTGACGGCAAGAAGAAGAAGTTCTTCATAAGCTCAAGAAGAAAGCCAATCTCTGAGATGGATTACTACAATTGTGGTGAACTTGGCCACCTAGCTCATCAATGCACAAAGCCCAAGAAAGACAAGTTCAAGAATAAGGGCAAGAAAGATGATTCAAGTGATGAAGATGAAAAGAAAAAGAACAAGCCATACAAGAAGAGAGATGGCAAAAAGAGGGACTTCTACAAGAAGAAGAAGAAGAGTGGCAAGGCCTATATTGTCAGTGATTGGCTCACGGACATTGATTCATCAAGTGGATCATTCGATGATGATAGTGATGATGAAAAGGTGACCGCCATTGCTATTGATCTTGCATATTCACCGCCATCATCGCCATCATCCTCTACACACCTATGCCTTATGGCCAAAGGTGAACGCAAGGTAACTAAGAGTGATGATAGTAGTGATGATGAACATGCTAGTGATGATGATAGCGATAGCGATGATGATGACTCATCTACATATGATGATCTTGTCAAAATACTAAGAAAATATACTAAGATCATTAGAAAGAGTAGAGCTACAAATGAAAAACTTGATGCTAAAAATGACTCACTCTTAGCTAAGTGTGATACATTAGAAAAGGCTAATGATGAGCTCAAAGAAACAAATGATTCTATATCATCCAAACTCAAGGAGCTCAAATCTTCTAAGAAAGAGCTTAAAGATAAAAATGATAAACTTGAGTGGGTGCACAATGAGCTTATCACTAGTCACAACAAGCTAAAAGATAAATATACAACTCTAAAGATCAATTATGATACCCTTATTATTGCACAAGAATTCTTACCAAATGAGCCACATGATGCTACTAACCATGTTGTTAAGATTGATATAGCTACCTCATGTGATGATTTAATTGATGAAAGCATTGAGCATGGATCTAGTAGCAAAGGCAAGCAAGTGGTTGAGTGCAATGACTATGATGAGTATGTCAAGCTCAAGAGTGACAATGAGAAGCTCATGAAAGATCTTGAAGAGATGAAAAGTCACAACACCATTGTGCTAGAAACTCTTGATCATGACAAAGAGTTGATCCTTGAGAATGAGAAGCTCAAAGAAGAAAACAAGAAACTCAAGGAAGAGAAGAACAATGATATTCTCAAGGAAGAGAACAAGAAGCTCAAAATGGAGAAAGAGCATCTCAAGGTAGGATTGAGCAAGTTTGCTAGAGGCAAGCATCTCCAAAGTGAGCTACTCATGAATACCGTCATGAAGATGGATAGAAGTGGCATTGGATATATGGCAAGTATAGAGAAGAAGAAGGCTCAAGCTCAACATCAACAATCAAAGCCAAAGCCAAAGAGATGTTTTGAGTGTGGACAAGAAGGCCACTTTGCTCATGAGTGTCAAACTCCACCACCACAACCCTTGCCCAAGCATGCTAGACCCTTTGCTTTCAATGCTCACTACATGCTTAGAAAAGATTCTAGTGGAAAGATGAAAGTCATGTTCTTAGGACCCCCTAACAAGAGTAGGCCTAAGAAGATTTGGGTGGCTAAGTCACTTGTTGAGAAGGTGAAGGGCCCTCAACAAGTTTGTATCCCTAAAGCTTGAATCTCTTGTGTGTAGGTGAACTACAAGACCGGTGGAAGTTATTGGGTTATTGATAGTGGTTGCACTCAACATATGACCGGTGATCCTCGTATGTTCACCTCACTAGATGAAGAGGTAGATGGACAAGAGAAAATAACATTTGGAGATAATTCAAAGGGCAAGGTCAAAGGATTGGGCAAAGTGGCAATATTAAATGATCATTCCATCTCCAATGTGCTCTATGTTGCTTCATTGAGTTTCAACTTGCTATCCGTTGGACAATTATATGATCTTGGCTTCCAATGCTTGTTTACCGAGAAGGAGGTGGTTGTATCTAAGGTAGATGACAATCAAGTGATATTCAATGGATTTAGATACAACAACTTATATCTAGTTGACTTTACCTCCGAAGATGCAAACTTGAAGACTTGCCTATTCACCAAAACAACACTTGGGTGGCTATGGCATAGAAGACTTGCTCATGTTGGGATGAGCTCACTCAAGAAGCTTATGAAGAATGATTTGGTGAGAGGGTTGAATGATGTGAAGTTTGAGAAGGACAAGCTTTGTAGTGCATGTCAAGCCGGCAAGCAAGTTGCAAACACTCATCCAACCAAAGCTTTTATGTCAACCACAAGAGTGCTAGAACTCCTACACATGGATTTATTTGGACCAACAACATACAAGAGTTTAGGAGGAAATCTCTATTGTCTTGTGATTGTGGATGACTATTCAAGGTATACATGGGTGTTCTTCCTTCATGACAAATCCGAAGTTGCATCTTGTTTCAAGAAGTTTGTCAAGAGAGCTCAAAATGAATTTGAAGTGAAGCTCAAGAAGATAAGAAGTGACAATGGCAAAGAGTTTGACAACACAAACATTGAATCATATTGTGATGAAGTTGGAATCAAACATGAAGTCTCCACAACCTATACTCCTCAACAAAATGGTGTAGTTGAGAGGAAGAACCGGACTTTGATCACTCTTGCAAGGACAATGCTAAATGAGTACAACACCCCCGAAGCTCTATGGGCGGAAGCAATCAACACCACATGTTATGCATCCAACCGCCTATTTCTTCAAAAGTTCCTTGTCAAGACACCGTATGAGTTGCTCAATAGAAAGAAGCTGGACGTCTCCTTTAGGGTGTTTGGTTGCAAGTGCTACATCTACAAGAAGTGGCAACACCTAGGGAAGTTTCAAAGGCGTTGTGATATAGGTTTTCTTGTTGGTTACTCATTGAAGTCCAAAGCATATAGAGTATTTAATCATGCCACCGGCTTGGTTGAAGAAACATATGATGTGGAATTTGATGAATCTAACGGCTCCCAAGGAGCACATGAGAATCTTGATGATGTAGGTGATGAACCATTGAGAGAGGCTATAAAGAATATTCTGGTGGGAGACATCAAGCCAAAAGATGATGAAGATGATGTACAAGTCATTAACCAATCTTCTTCATCAAATATACCACAAGATGGTGAAAAAGATAGGAGAGTAGAAAATGAAGATACTCATATCTCCCATGAGCAAATGGTGGTACAAGCACAAGATGTTGATGCTCCACAACCTCCTCCTCAAGTGGTCAATAGAAGAAATACACCTCTCCTACAAGATCATCCACAAGATCTCATTATAGGGAGTCCAACAAAGGGGGTGATGACTCGATCTCAAAAACTTACTTCATTTATTGCTCATCACTCTTTTGTCTCTTGCTATGAGCCTACCAAGGTAGAAGAAGCTCTTAAAGATCCGGATTAGATCAATGCCATGCATGAAGAGTTGAACAACTTCACTCGCAATGAAGTTTGGAATCTTGAAGAGCGACCAAAAGGTGCAAGAGTCATTGAAACGAAGTGGGTGTTCCGCAACAAGCAAGATGATCAAGGCGTTGTTGTGAGGAACAAGGCAAGACTAGTTACAAAGGGGTTCTCTCAAGTTAAAGGTTTGGATTTTGGAGAGACCTTTGCACCAGTTGCAAGATTAGAAGCCATCCGTATCCTTCTTGCATATGCATCACATCATGAAATAAAACTATATCAAATGGATGTGAAAAGTGCATTTTAAATGGTTTTATAAATAAACTAATCTATGTTGATCAACCTCCCGGGTTTTAAGACCCTAGATATCCTAATCATGTTTATAGGTTGTCCAAGGCACTATATGGGCTTAAGCAAGCCCCAAGAGCTTGGTATGAGCACCTTCGAGACTTTCTCATTGAGAAGGGCTTCACCATTGGGAAGGTCGACACCACACTATTCACCAAGAAGCTTGATGGACACATCTTCATTTGTCAAGTATATGTTGATGATATCATCTTTGGATCATCAAATGAAGACTCATGAAAAGAGTTTGGTGAATTGATGTCAAAGGAGTTCAAGATGTCAATGATTGGTGAGCTTACATTCTTTCTTGGTTTTCAAGTCAAGCAAATGAAAGAAGGCGTCTTCATCTCTTAAGAGAAATACACAAAAGATCTTCTCAAGAGATTCAAGATGGATGAATGTAAGCCAATCAAGACCCCAATGCCTACCAATGAACATCTCGACCTAGATGAGGGAGGTAACTCGGTTGATCAAACTCTCTACCATTCTATGATTGGTAGCTTGTTATATTTGACCGCATCTAGGCCCGACATCATGTTTAGTGTATGCATGTGTGCTAGATTTCAAGCTAGTCCTAAGGAAACACATTTAATTACCGTAAAAAGAATCCTTAGGTATCTTAAGCACACACCAAGCATTGGCATTTGGTATCCCAAAGGAGTCTTATTTGAATTAATTGGCTATTTTGATTCGGATTACGCCGGATGCAAAGTTGATAGAAAGAGCACATCCGGAGGGTGCCATTTGCTTGGTAGATCACTTGTGTCTTGGTCCTCCAAGAAACAAAATAGTGTGGCTTTGTCCACCGCCGAAGCGGAATACATTGTCGTGGGTGCTTGTTGTGCACAAATATTATACATGAAACAAACTTTGCTAGACTATGGAGTAGTTCTAGAGAAAGTACCTCTTTTGTGCGACAATGAAAGTACGGTAAAACTTGCAAATAATCCGGTTCAACACTCTCGCACCAAGCATATAGATATCCGCCATCACTTTCTAAGAGATCATGTAGCTAAAAATGCTATATCACTAGAAGGTGTAAGATCCGAAGATCAATTAGCGGATATCTTTACTAAACCGCTAGATGAGGCTACATTTTGTAGATTGCGGAATGAGCTCAATGTACTTGATTTTAGTAACTTCACAAAAAATTGAGCTTGTGTTGTCCCTTGCATTCATTGTAATATACAACATGTTTAATTTGTGGCAATGCACATAGGGCTTGTCTAACATGGTTAAGATAACCGTCGAAAAGCGTGTGAAGAAGCTTAACCTTAGATCAAACTTGACAAGCAACTAGATTTACTTATAAGTATTGCATATGCATGAACGTTGTTTTGTCGTTTTGTTCCATTTGCCCTCTTGTTGCCTATTTTCTTAAAAAAGATTATAGCCTAAGGCAAAATATTTTGAAAATATGAGGGTTTGAGAGAGGTCACTCACATCAGTCCCAATTGGTGTTTATTTGGATCTTATTCAAGTTGGGATTTGATTGGAAACAGGCAGTGCGAAGGAAGGTTGAAGGTTTGCTAGAAAAGGTGCATCGGACGCTGCACCGGACACTGCTGTCCAGCGTCCGGTCAGTTCATAGGAGGTGAACTGCTACTGAAGGAGTGACCGGACGCTGCGTCTGTGCGTCTGGTCATGAAGGGTTCAGCGTCCGGTCGATCGGAGGAAGACCGAGTTGTACTAACCGGACCCTGCCTACATCCGGTCATGGACCATCGGACGTGTCCGGTCCTGATTCTAGAGGATTTGGACCTCTTTAGAATCGACCGGACGCTGGGTGGTAGCGTCCGGTCGCTACCACCGGAGCGTCCAGTCAGTGGATCTCACGCGGTTTCAGGACTCTTTTCTGTTTCCTTCTCTGTCGCGTCGGTGGATCTATTTATATCGGCAGTTCTTTCATTTTGACTCCCCGTGCCCTGGCCCTAGCTCTTGCCGCCGCCTCCTGCGCCTCCTCCGCTCGCCAGCCGCGCGCCTCCGTGCCCCTGCCTCGCCGCACCACCACAGCTCGCGCGCCACCGCGCCAACGCCGGGCCGTCGCAGCCACCGAGCCTCCCTAGCCGCCATTGCTCACCCGCGCGAGCACATCTCACAGCGCCGCCGTGCTCCAGCCTGCCGTGCCTCTGCAGCACCACGCTGGCCTCCTCGCGCCCAAGCTCACCGCTCCGCTGTTGCCAAGGCTGTCGGTCATCACGCCGAGTGCCCTAGCCCTACCATCCCCTTGATTGGTAAGGCAAGTTTTATTTTTCAATATTGATCTCCACAATTGTGACATAGATCAAATTTTCAATGCACTAATTCCCCATTGCATTCAGGGCTTTTGACCTAACCCTAGCCAGTTCCGAGATCCCTCGCGTGACATCCTATCTTTTCTCGGATCGCTGATCGTCAGGTAGAAAGCCACTCGATTCAAGTTCGCATCTACATTGCTTTCTCTATTAGGGTTTCGCATCTATTAGACATATGGTATTTATTTGTATATCCATCTATTCTATCGTGCAGCGAGTCGGTTCCGTTGTGATTCTTGTGGCAGTTGGCAGTCAACTCGGAGCCAAGCTCGTGAGTAAGGATCGAGGCCAAGCCTCGAAAGCGGCAGTTTGATAGTTAATCTTCATCAGCGGCAGTTCACCATCTTGTCAGTTCAGATGGCTCACACCAAGAACATTGGTGGTGGCCTAGGTGATGATGATCGGAGGCCCTCGCCTCGCTAGCCAGCTAGATCTAAGGGCAAGTCAACCAAGCAGGTGACATCCAAGAAGCAGAAGTACCCCGATGCAGAGATAGCGAGAGCAGCAGCTGTTGTAGAGGCCGCAGAGCGTGCCGAGAGAGGTGGTGCCCGCAGTGGAGTTATCATTGCAGATCAGTCGGTTTCACCAGCACTGAGAGCTGCTATTGAGGATGTTAAGCGTCGTCATGGTAGTCCAGCTAGGATTGCCATGTTTGTAGGACGACAGGTTGCCATTGAGGAGGGTTCGTCAGCATAGCAGCAGCCCCCACCAGCAGAGCCTCAGCCAGCCTAGGAGACTCAGGAGGGTCAGGAGACCGAACCGGCACCTTAGCTACGCCGCTCGAGTCATACCAGTGCTGCAGTTCCACTGAGGCCAGTTACACAGCGCAGGGGTTCACGCCCTTCGCCCAGACCACAGGGTCTGCCTCCAGTGGTACACCTCGACTTGAGGGCCACTATAGCTAGGCAGGTTTAGCAGCTGTGTTTTGTTGAGTTTGAGGTTTGGTTTCCTCTGAGGAGGGATAAGAGAGCAGCTGAGGGGTTCTACACGCCACTGTAGGAGGATTTCTACAATGCCTATCTCAACAGTGGGGCAGTGTTTAGATCTTAGAGAGTCTGTCAGATAGAGTCTATTGTGGCAGCAGCTGGAGAGAGCATTCGACCATACTTATCATATTTGCCAGGACTGACAGATTTGATTGGACGGACGGGCATATATGTACCATCTTGGGTCCGTCAGTTTTATGCTTCACTCTACATCGATCCACATCACAGATTCATTCACTTTGCTTTCAAAGGCAAAGACTACAGAGTGACGAGTGGCAGAGCCAAAGAGATACTGAGGCTATAGGAGCAGCCTGTTAAGATGCATGGGTTTGCTATGGACAGCAGGAGCCTCCTAGGCGTCCTCATGGAGGGCAGGTGCCCCCTACAGATTTAGTGCGGCATTGCTTCAAGGAGCCTTTTGGTGAGGGGTCGAGCAAGAACCCCAGTGACTTGACTCCTACAGTGAGGGTACTAGATGCCATCATCAGGAGGACACTGCTTCCCAGGTTGGGATACAAGGAGGGCCTGACTCGCTTACTGCTCTGGCTTCTCAATGCCATCATGCAGATGACAGTATTTGACATCTGGGACCTCCTTCTTTCAGAGATGGAGGATACTATAGCTGAGGGATTCAAGGGTCACAGGCAGCTTCCCTATGCTCACTGGATCACATTCCTCATCCGTAGAATAGTGCTTGATAAGCCCCCTGGTATGATGGATGAGTATACAGGTGCCACCACAGAGTTCCCAGCCTACAACCTATCACAAAGGATCAGACACACCACTCCTCAGGCACCTAGATAGCCTAGCCATCGTCCCGACATGCCAGAGTCCGCAGCTCAGTAGGATGAGATCATTAGAGGGATTGCAGCCACTGAGGAGGAGGAGCTAGAGGCACAGTAGGAGGTGAGCGAGTATAGTGATAGCTTCGACGACGACTACCAGCCTATACCTCAGATGCCTCCACGCAGACATGATGCAGAGGCTGGTAGCTCCAGTTCTGCTCCACCTGCTCCGCAGACAGACCCCGCTCTCATAGCTATTCTTGAGCGGATGCAGCAGGATCAGACACGACAGGCACAGGAGACAGCTGCCAACTTTGCACAGTTTCAGGCTCATCAAGATGAGTTCCAGCGGTAGCAGCAGCTCCTTCAGCACCAGCAGTTACTTATGCAGCAGCAGCTCATGGGATTCATGCAGCATGTAGTGACAGCCATTGGGGTCCCACTGCCACAGCCTTTGCCCTAGCTTGCATAGCCTCCTACCACTTCGATGACTCCAGCAGTACAGCCCAGTGGGCTCCAGAGTCAGGGACAACCTCCAGCTCAGTTTACTTCACCTCCTGTATAGGTGTCCCAGTGGTTAGCCTCACCTGGTGTAGCCCCATAGTTTACTCCTTATCACATGGGTTTCTCACTAGAGTAGTCTCCCTCGCTATTCGTGCCTGAAATGTCAGTCTCCAGGAGTCTTGGAGCATCTTTCAGCGAGTTGACCGGCATGCCTACACCGCCTCATATGCATACTATCGGTCCATCTACAGCAGCTCCAGCTATCATGACTACTCAGAGGCTCCCCTCGTTTGTCGCCTCGTCAGATCCTACGACAGACATACTAGCAGCTTCACAGGCAGCACCTGCCCCAGCTCAGACCCAGACCACTTCAGCGACACTTCCTACCACAGAGGGTCAGTCAGTTTAGAGCTCAGGGTCAGATGATGATGGCGCTCAGTTTCATATTGCACCACGTACTTCAGCGCCCGACTCGTCCGCTGCTGCCCCGCCGTCCGACCCTTAGGTTTTGGTGTTTGACGCCAAAGAGGAAGAGGGTTTGAGTATGTAGACTTAGGGGGAGCGAGTTTCAGGGGGAGCTAGTTATCTAGTATTAGCTTATTATATACATTTGTAGTTTTATTTGTGTGATACACTATTACTTATGCATTCGTGTGTTTACTTTCATGCATATTATTATATATATATGATAGTGCTATCTACGTGATTGTGATATATGACATGTGTGTGATTTCTACTTTGCATTATCTATATGTCATATCACTTGTGTAATGCTCATTTGCCTTTTGCTTCCGCGTTTATACTTCGAAGCAAATGAGCTTTGTTATTTTGTACTCATGCTTAATTCATATCCTTCGAGTACATTGTGTTGGCTTGGGTCATATAAGCTTGACTAACTCTTTTGTTCTTATTGACAAAAGCTTATATGAATCAAGCCCGTCTAAAAACCTCACTCCATAACATACTCGAGGTGGTATTGTCATCAATCACCAAAAAGGGAGAGATTGAAAGCATCTAGGCCCCTAGTTGGATTTTGGTGATTAATGTCAATACAAGATTACTATGACTAACGTGTGTTTTATAGAGGCAATTAAGTTAGGTCATGGTAATGGAGATCGATTGGGCAATCGAGGTTGTCATGCCCCTACGATGGAAATCGTTTCGGTTTTCAAAGGATGGACGACAAGGTTAAGGATGACTAGTTCTAAGTGTCAATAGGAGTTTGAGAGACACTTAGAGTAGTTTAGGACTTTGTTTTCCCTTTTGCCGTACTATGAAGGGGGGTATGAACGGGTAGCTTGACCTAGTTGAGTCTAGTGAGTTAGGTGTGGTGCACACTTGTTAAAACTAGCTCTAGGTAGCTCTTATGAATGCCTAAGATCCTTTGGAGCAAACTTCATTCATATATGTTCGAAAGTTGGAAGTGAATGGAGGGTCAAATACTAACCGGAAGCTGGCTCCGGTATGACCGGACGCTGGCCACAGGGTCCGGTCAGTTCATTTGACCGTGAAGAACAAGTCTGGTGTGACCGAACGCTGGAAGGTTGTGTGATCGGACGCTGAGGGCTAGCGTCCGGTCGACTCCAGTAAGGGTCCAGACTTAGGAAAGAGTGACCAGACGCGTCCGGTCAGTGGTGACCGGACCCTGAGTATCCAGCGTCCGGTCATTTACAGTAAGCATCCAAGAGCGACCGGACGCGTCCGGTCGGTACTGACCAAACCCTGACAGCGTCCGGTCATCACTTGAAAACTGTTCATGGGTTGAACTGACCGGAGCGTCCGGTCAAAATGATCGGAGCGTCTGGTCATCCCGCAGAAGCTCATAACGGTTTGTTTTTCAGGCTGCCTTATAAATAGAAGCTCCACTCGTGAGTGGAGTTACTTTTGCTTATTCCAACAGCTGAGAAACACGTTTGTGAGTGCCAAGAAGAGCAAGGTCCTAGTGAGGTGTTTGTGATTTGAGAATCCAAGAGAGTAGCCTCACTAGCAAATCAAGAGTAGCAAAGTGTGCATCCATCTTCTCATTAGGCTTCGCGTGGTCAAGTGAGAGTTCATGCTTGTTACTCTTGGTGATCGCCATCACCTAGATGGCTTGGTGGTGATTGGGAGTTTGGTGTTCACCCGGCGGAGCTTGTGGGTGACCCAACTCAAGTTGTGAGCGGCTTTGGGTGATTTGCCACGACGGAGTGTCGAAGAATCAACCCGTAGAGAGCACTTGATCCTTGCGTGGATCAAGGGGGAGCTACACCCTTGCGCGGGTGCTCCAACAAGGACTAGTGGGGAGTGGCGACTCTCCGATACCTTGGCAAAACATCACCACGTTCCTTTCTCTCTCTATTTACTTTGAGCACTTACTTTGAGTATTTACTTTGAGCAATTCAATACTTGTTTTACATCCATAGAATTGCTTGCTAGAGTAAGTTTGGAATATAGGTTGCGAGTTTGTTGTGTATTAGTTTAATAGAAACACTTTTCTAGGCACAAGGGGTTAATTGAGCTATCCGTAGGATTTGATTATTGCAAGAGAATTTCGAATTAGCCTAATTCACCCCCCCCTCCCTCTTGGGCATCTTGATCCTTTCACACCCGCATGCGAGGAAGGGCCCCTGCATCTTTCATGACCTAATCATCGAGGTCGTTTGGTGGGGTAGCCCCTCTCTCGTGGATGCTGTCGACGCGTCCTATAACACCCTCGGTGTTACATTGTACAACTTTTTGCTAAAACAGTGCATGAACATTTTACTTGTGTGTACATGTATGTAATATAGGGTATAAATCAATATACGGAACTTAAAACGTTCATTTAAAACACGAAATGGATGTTACATTGCATGTCACGTTGTATCACTTGGTGTCCTAAACGAATTTTTACTAAATGAAAAGGCTATAGAATGCACGCCCGCACACACTGCTGCCCAGACCGCACCGCTGTTGTCATGCCTGGCATGCGACTCGCGTGTACTCGAGCGCTTTGACAGGATTTAGAATTATTTGCTGGTGTTGTACTCGGGTTTCGGGCCTTCTTGAGCTCGTGGCGTGAATGGGCCAAGAGTCATTTTGGGCCATCTATTAGCCGAGCAATACTTTTGAACTAGCTTGTGACTTGTGTATATGTCGGCTTTGCACGTATAGGCTTGCATGGTACTGTAGCCTTCATTTGCTTTCTTTCCTTATTTACCACGGCCTTGGATTATCATGCTAGGAACTTGCATGTACGCCACTGTTGAAACCACGCGTTCGCCGCACGCGTGTGGACTTGCTCTCGCTTTGCACGCAAGGCCACACAAAGTTTGTCATCACGTTGTCTTGGACGGTGGCCGGCCGGCTGCGCCGCGCTAAGGCCAAACCACTGAGCTGGGCCATCCTTGTTATCGCGCACGTGTGGAGGACGGATGGGAGTACAGCTCGGTGCCTAACCTGCCACTAAGCGTAAGTACGATGTCGGGGCGTCCATTCAAGTTTTCATCATTGCCGGTCGCTTTAAGTTTCCGAACGGTGTCGCCTCGGCAAATTGGCCCCGCAATACTCCACATCTTTCCAACTAACCGTACACACTGCGAGCTCGGATAGTTAGCTTTTGATTGGAAGTCGTCCCGATGAGCGTCGTCCTGCTGTGAGCTTGTGTGGGGCGTTCTCCTTGTGGCTCCGGGCGACCTCCAGTGCGGGCTCTACGGGGTCTGCCGGTTCATCCTCACCCTCGCGCCCTTCTACGCCGAGCCAGTTGCAGCGCCGCGAACAGCACACCAGTGTGCTCTATTTGCCGGCGACCACCTCCGGACCGCGCTCGAGCAAGCAAGTAGAGCAAGCTAGCAGTCGGCGGGGCGTGTTGTTGCTCTTAGCTTGTTGACATCATCTCTGCGTCATTCCTGCGTCACACCCATTTTAGGGGCGCTTTCTTGTATGAAAATAAATCTCTGAATACATTAGAAATACGCCACCTTTAGTACCGTGCAGCGTCCGCCCATCGCCTGCTAGGCTAGCTCGCTGCGCTGGGCTGTGCTTGCGTCCGCGCCGCCGCTCTGGGCCGTGCTTGTGTCCGCGCCGCTGCTGTGGGCCAGTCACGTCCGCGCCGCCGCGCTAGGCCATGCGCTCCGTCCACGTGCGCCGCCGGTCTCGCCTGTGGTCGCGCGCTCGCCCCGGCCACGACTGGGTTGTCCGCCCCACGTTGGGCCGCCGCCGCTCCCACCTGGGCTGGTTGTGTGTGGGCCGCTTGCTCATGCGCCCCACCTTGCTGGGCCTAGCCGCGTCGCGTGTTAGGCCACGCTGTGAATTGCGTTTTCCAATTTCTAGTAAATTGTAAATGTTTATTCAATATAGTTTCTATCTAAACTTTGATAAATTGTAGTAAATTTTATAGATGTCCAAAAATAGTGAAACCAAGTTTGTTAGGTTCACAAAAATGCCAGCTATATGTTAGTGTAGTTAGTTCAGAGTTAGCTGTTATGATAATAGGTTCATAAATTCAAACTAGAGAGCTTAGAATTAGGTATATTAATATTTGTAGGAATTTTTGTGATAAATTGATGATAACTATAGCCATGAAAATTTTATAGAAGGCTCATTAGATTATTGGATACTTGCTACAAATTTTGTAGACTTAGAGTAAGTTGATAAATAGAGTAGCTATCATCCTTGTTTTATCGTATATAGATTAAATCGGTATTAGAAGTAAGAATACTTTTAGTTGTTGTGATGATGTATGTCATGTTTCATACTTGTTAGTGGTAACAGTAGGTAGCTTAGCACTTTAGTTGGTAGAACTCACTTATTAGTTTGATAGATGTATTCTTATTTTAAGAGTTGTTGTTATCATAATACTAAGTGCCGCATCATCATTTCATGCATGTAGACCATGAATTGGTAGAGTTCGTGCCCGTTGATGAACAGGAGTATGAGGAGGTTATCGAGGAGTACGAGGAGGAGATCCTCGTGCAGGAGGGAGCCCTGGAGCCTGCTGGTGCTGACTTTGCTGACCCGTCGCCTGCCCAAGGCAAGCCCCGGTGCATAACCCCTATTTTAATGACCACTAAATATATATATGGGATGTGCATTTAAGTTATAGGCATTTTATGAAAACTACATGCATAAATATATCTACCCATGAGTCCTACTAGTACAGGTCGAGTAGTTGCTATGCTCAGGATATCGATAGCGTGAGTAACCTGCCGTTACTCGTAAATAGGTGATAAAATATGATCACTCATAATAAAATGGTGGAAAAGAAAATGGTGACCAAGCAGGGATATGGTTTGGGTATTGGTGGGTGTAAGGGGTTGTGTCATACGGCCAACAGAGCATAGCTCGGTTACACTTTTTCTCTGTTTGAGTCGATTAAGGACCGATCGTTGCAATGGACGCTAGGCAAGTCACAGATCTATTATCCCAAGCGTATACTTGGGTATGGGCATAGGGAAGACTTGTTACTCTCTTATTACGGATCTGGCTCTTTCTGGACCGACTGATTGGAGGCGGAGATGGTGGAGGTCATTGCACCACACTGAGTCCGGGACTCAGGAGTGGGGGCTTGGAGTCCAAGTTTGGACGGGGACCTAGACACCCGGGACAGGAGAGTGATGGGTTGGTCCTGCTTATGCCTGGGGTACAAGCGGGGCATGTGTTTTTGGGGCACCCAGCTAGGCACATTGGTTCGCAAATCACCGCCGAGTCGGTACGACTTGTCTTAACTCTAGCATCGTAGTAAGAACTGAAAGAAGAAAGATGATGAAATGGAACTGATTGCTTAACTCTTGCTTGAAAGTAGAACATATGCTTATATAGACTAGATAGATAATAACTTAATGCGGCCAATAATAACAACATAAATAAGAACTCACTATTAGTATTGCTTTCTGCTAAATAAACCAGCAAACCATAAAGCTTCTCATATTCTTTGGAGTCGGGAAATTATTCCCACTAGTCGGATAAGTCTTGCGAGTACATTGTGTACTCAGGGTTTATTTACCCCTATTGTAGGTGATGCATGAGAAGTACCTTTGTGTGGAGGATTCTTCTGGTGGGCTTAGACGGATCCTCGTTCTTATCGCTAGATGTTTATTTTAAATTCTACTGTTTATCATTCTGCACTCTGATATTTGGTATTGTAATAATGTACTTTTAAGAAACTCTAATGTATGAAATGGAGAAGTATTATAACTCGTTCACATTATTGGATCCTTGGAAAAAATGTTGATCTTTTGGGTTCTCCCTTGGGGTGTGCTCGACGGATACCACCCGCTGTAGCTTGCTTTCGGGGTGCTTAGTGTCTGGTGGAAGACGAGCGCCTCTGTAAGTATGCTATTTTGGGCGGTTCTGCCACACGTCTCTTGGGGGAACCTGCCATAAAACATTTTTTTGAGGGGTGATACCTCCCTCTGCTGGAGTTAGAGTTGGAGAGCGACTCTGAATCTCCCACGAGAAGGTCGTGAAAAGATTCCATGACGTATTCGGTCATCCCCACGAACTCATCGTTCGTAGTGGATGGGTGCATGCACTATGCCATGAGGTGGCTAATGGTCCCTGCAGCATTGCGCAAACCGAATGGGAATGCTGCCGGGACGCCCTAGGTGAGGTGTTCCGGGGAGAGCAGTTTCCCTCTGGCGAGTTGCATCATGGCATTGGCGAAGGAGAAAGTAAGGCAACGTAGCTCCTCTTGGGACGGTCGGGGTCACAGGAAGGCGTCGAGTTGGCGCTCTAGCCTCCCATAGTCGAAGCCAAGGAGCTAGTCGCTCCTAGGGACACAGGCTTCTGGTGTGTGTAGCTACAGCTCCTTAAGCGCCTCAACGATCACGTCGAGGCCAGTAGAGTGGAGAGGCTCGACGGCGGCGGGAGCCTACGCCAACTCTCCCTCCATCGTGACAATGAAGTCTAGGCTCCCGAAGTACACATGCGTACCCGAGACCCAGCTAACGCCATGACTAGCCATCCGAGGCCTGATGTGGACATCGAGACGTGCAAAAACACCCTACCTGGCGCACCAACTGTTGGTGTTTCGGATCACCGACTAGTAAATTTCTAGTTTGCGTGTCTAGCCCTGATGGTGTTGTTGAAGGATATAAGGATTATACTAGTTTGGGCAGAACGTCCCTACATCCAGTCTGCTGCTGCTCATGTTACCAACGCTATCTGTAGTAGGGGTTACAGATGGGCAAGAGAGGGAGGAGATCCTAGGTCTCTGGTGGAAGGATAGTTTGTTCAGCTACTTAGTTGTGTGCTTGTGTCTCTGTCCCCCGCGTTGTGCTATGTTGTGTTCCCCCTTTGTAGAAGAAGGGGAAGATGCAGGCTACATTAGAGAAAGAGAAGAGAGAGAAATCAAGGAAAAGAAGCCCTCTAGGACCGCCACGTCCTTCTTCTCCTTCATGCAGGTCCCACCGAAGCTGTAGATGATGATCGGACGGTTCCAGGTCAGGCTCCTATTCACCACTGGTGCTATGCATCACGTCATCAGCTGATCGTGGTGTTCCATCCCATCTCAACAGACGATGTTGGGTAACGACATGCTTTTTAGGGGCCGTACCTAGATTAGGCAGCACAGCGCCTACGCACCCGTCACTATTGGCTAGCGAACCCCTAGGCATGGCCTGTCATGGCCATGAGTCATGTCAAGGCATGCACGCGCCCCTTTTTGTGTTAGAGGCTAGACCCAGGCCCACATGCTTAGACCTATAGTGGTTGGGGGTGGTACGGACCCCACTAGGTGAAGTAGAGCCCGTGCTCGAGGGTTAGGCGAGACAGAGCCCATGCCCTTAGGGTTGGGTGAGATGGCTCCCATACCCTCAGGGTCGAGTGACATGGGGCCTATGCCTGAGGGGTCTAGCGAGGTGGAAACCATCCCTTTGGGGTTGGTTGAGACTAAAATACGTCCTTGATTATCTTGGTGAGTTATCGTCCGTGGTCCTCAGATCCCTTCTTCTAGTATCCCTAATACTAATACCCGACACCTCTTGAGTTCTCGTAGTGGAATAAAGCATCCATGATGGGTGCGACGAGGGCCATAGTCCTCCTCACCTTCATCCTATGGAGGATGGGCATGCTAATGGCAGCCATGGCGGCCGGTGGGAGCTACCTCCAAAAAGTTGAGGTGAGTACCAAAATAATGCCCTTATGTTATCATGTGCTTCTTCCTTCTTCAATTTGTGGCCATGAGAGTGGCATGGTGTCATTATCACTCAAATCGACCATATGAAGTGGCACATCTCACATCAGTGTCATCATCACCAGCTTCGATGACCTCGCCATGCTGTGCATACGAGCCGTTGAGCTCCCGCCCCTGCTGGCAAGGTGTGGTGGTCAACGTTGAGCACTGAGTTGGTGCACCTCCCATTAGCGTGGCTATCCATCATGGCTACTCCATTTGCGTGCCCCTTTTATCGACGCCCGCATCCCATTCGCTGGCGGTGGAGGTGGTGCTAGGGCTGTCCTGTGCACGTGCCTATCAACCCACCGCCTCAAGGGAAGAGAACTCAGATCCATCCCACCAAGGAGTGCTTGTCGCATTAGTCAGGCCATGATGCCCTAGGTGCCAACGAGTGGAGCCCTAAACTCACTATGTCGACTCTTCCTCTGCCATGAAACCAGTGCTGGGGTTGCTGCCACAATTGGCATTGGCGACGGTAACCCCTGGTCCATACTCTCGAAGGAATTAGAGGGAGCGACTGCTAACCAGGCCATGTCCCCATGTTCTCTATGGCAGGGCCCTCTTCTGATTCATGGGGCCTGCCATAGCAACATGGAGTACATGTAGTAGAGTTCATTGTCCTCCTCGTCTGTAACACATCAACATTTGTTCTACCTGACAGCGGCACCCGGTTTTGCTGTCAAATTCATTATGGTTGCTGTGTTACTACTCATGCAGAGCATTTTTATGTTATTTACATATCTGCTGATGAGTCTCTCTACAGACATGGAAGTGAAACCAGTTATTGGTGTTCGGGTTGATCGCTAATGTCAGTTGTTTCTGGTCCTCGAATTTGACACTGATGGCTGCGGACTCATTTTCTTGAGCCCGGTGAAGCCACCATCCTATCTATAGCTCATGATATATTATCCTTGAAGACATAGGCCGATTAGATAGTCGAGGGGAGTGCCGACTATGCTATCGATGTATGAGAACGAGGACCCTCGATGTTTCTATCGTGGCCAATTCTCATGGGCCCTGTGCCCCCCATGGGCCTCGTGCCCCACATGGAATCAACGCCCATGTCAATGAAAGCAGGTCAGCAGTAGATTTTTCTTATCTATGCTCTGTAATCTGGGAATTCTTTTCCCACACTAGTGTACTATGCTTTAATGTTATATATTATAAGTTGTTGTAAAAAAAGGTTTGGCGTTTGGCTGCCTTGCTCGTTGCCACACATGCCCATGTGGTCCTCCGCATGGTGGTGAGGTCACCCCCGACACCGACCAATGGTAGTTTTGCTCTAGGAAATACAATAGCTCTGAGCTCAAAGTCTGGAACTAGCGGGAACTATGTACCGCTTGGCAATCTTAGCACTGTTGTAGCGTGACCCGGCAGCACACCAGACAGGCCTGCAAAATTGGTAACGCTAGGTATAGGGTGTCTGTCCGAATGGATGGTGCTCATGGTAGGTCATGACGTAGCCCAACGATCGCTCACCACTCGCCCTCACCCCCCAACCATCCTAAAAAAGATAAAAATCTTCTTATCCCTTCTGCTCCCTCCTCTCCACCACATCCCTTACGGCTACCAGTTAGCCCATTCCGTCCTGAATGTGGATGCTGCTCTGCCTTGTCCTGCCGCATGCCACATCCAATGCCACTCGCTCACCACCATCGCAAGTGCTTCTCGCCCCATCCCGTCATGAGCGCTTCTCGCCCCCTCTCATCGCGCACCGCCTGCCCGACCTAGACAAGCTCAATGCTGGTGGTGGTGGTGCTAGTGCGCCCGCTCAGTAGAGCCAAGCCCACTGCTGGTGGTGGCGGTGCTCACGCACCGTCGCTCGCTGTTGGCTCTGAACCCCGGCCTTTCCCTCCCCTATGTTGCATATGTATGTTTCAACTATTTTAGATGTTTTAGATGTATGTTGCATATGTTCCATTTTGATGTTGCAAAAGTAGATCGGAGATGTTGCATATGTTGCAAGTATTTCAGATGCATGTTGCAATCGTTTGTTCAAAATATTTCATCTGTTTTCAAACATATATTGCAATCTTTGTCATTTGGATGTTGCATATGTTGCAACGGTATGTTCCAAAATGTTATGGCTATTTCAGTCTTATGTTGCAGCAAGTGGTTTCATGTTGCAAGTTGCAAGTGTTATTTTTTAGATGTTTCATGTGTTCTACACACATGTTGCAAGTGCATGGTTCAAGTGTTTCATCTGTTTTCAAATGTATGTTGTATTCAATTTTTTTCACGTTGCAAGTGTTTTATGTTGTTCGGCCTGGGGTGAGCCGGGGGGTAGGACGACGGTGCTGTGGCGCATCGGGGGGGGGGGGGGAAGAGGGCTATAGATGGGGGTGCTGGGGGTAGACGATCGGGGGCACGCTGGGTCCCTATGGCAGAACCACCCGAAATAACACACCTTCAGAGGCGCTCGTCTTTCACTAGACACTAAACACCCCGAAAACAATCTATATCGGACGATTCCGTCGAGCACACCCCAAGGGAGAACTCAAACCATCCACGTTTTCCATCCAGTATCTAATAGTGAGAACAAGTTTGTAAAACTTAGTCTATTTCATACAACAAGAGTTCTCTGAAATACATTATTGTAATACCAAGTTCAGAGTGTAGAATTTAAATAGCTGAATTAAAATAAACATCTAACGATAAGATACAAGGATCTGTCTGTGTCCACCAGAAGAATCCTCCATACAACAGCTACTACTCAAGCTACACCTGCAATAGGGGTAAATAAACCCTAAGTACATAATGTACTCGCAAGACTTACTCGACTAGTGGGAATAATTTCCTGACTCCAAAGGATATGATAGGCTTTATGGTTTGTTGGGTTTCCTTTTTGCAAAAAAACATTACTAGTCATGAATCCTTATGTATGTGTTTTATTAGCAGTCATGATTAGATCATTAGCTAACCATTCTATGTAAGCACATGTTCTACTTTCAAGCAAGAGTTGAGCAATCAGATCCATTTCACCATCTTTCATCTTCTAGTTCTTACTATGGTGCTAGATCATAGACAAGTCGTACCATATTACACGGTGATTCACGAATCAATGTAGCCCAGCTGGGTACCCCAAAACACATGCCTCGCTTGTATCCTAGGCACAAGCAGGACCAACCCACCACTCTCCTATCAAGGGGTCTAGGTCCCCATCCAAACTTGAACTCCAAGCCTCCACACCTGAGTTCTAGACTCAGTGTGGTGCTTAAAATCTCCACCATCCTCGCCTCTAATCAGTCGATTTGAAAAGAGCCAGAACTCATGACAAGAGAGCAATGAGCAATCCCGCTCCCATAAGTAAGTATGTGCTCAGAATAATAAGTCTATGACCTAACTAGAATCTAATACAACGGTCGGTCCTTAACCAACACGGACAGGGAAAACAGTGTAACCAAGCTATGCCCCGTTAGCCGTAGGACACAACCTGTTACACCCACCAATACTTATACCATATCCCTGCCCGGTCTCTATTTCCTTTCACCGTTTTATCATAAGAGTAATAATAATAATCACCTATTGTGAGTAACAGCAGGTTACTAACGTTACCGATAGCCTAAGCATAGCAGCTACTCGACCTATGCTAGTATGACTCATAGGTAGGTTTATCTATACATGTAGTTTCAATATAAATCCTGTAATGTAAATGCACATCATATATATATATATATATATATATATTTAGTGATTATATATATATATATATATATATATATATATATATATATATATATATATATATTCAGTGATTATTCAAAATAAGGGTTATGCACCGAGGCTTGCCTTGGGCAGGCGGGGTGTCAGCTCAGCTCAGTCAGTGGCAGCTCTAGGACCTTCTTCTACATGAGGATCTCCTCCTCGTATTCCTCGATCACCTCCTCGAACTCATGATCTCTGATGGTCATGATCTCCGTCAACTTCTTCTCTACATGCATGCGATGATGATGCAACACTTAGCATTTCGGCAATAGCAACTCTTAAAACAAGAATACACATGGTAAACTAATAAGCTAGCTCTAATGACTAAGATACTAAGCTAACTATTATCTTCATCAAGTAAAGTGTTGGGTTCAACTAACAAACACATAGCTTTACAAATGAAGGATATATCTCTATTTCTACTAATGATTTAATATATATCTGAAATAAAGAGCATTTAACTACCCTTATGTTAAGTCTATTCTAAAGCTATAAAATTACAGTGAGCACATAACAATACAATGAAGCTACTATAAAATTTTCAAAGCTAAAGCTATCACAATTTTTCCGCAAAAAATCCTACAATATTTAACCTAATAATATTAAGCACTCTCAAATAATTTAATATATCTTGGCATCAACAAGTATATATATGAAATAAATACACTAACAGATAGAGCACAATTTTAGGAACTTAACAAAATTAGTTTTACAATTTTTTGATACCTACATGATTTTATATTAATTACCAAACTTCAGCAAAGAATTAAAATGAAAAGCTATTTCTATTCTCCACGAAAAAGGTAAACTGATTTTGGCCCAACGCGGCCCACACACGACGCAGCGCGCGCGAGCGCATGGCGGCCCGCGGTGTGGCCCACGCACGCAAGGCGGCCCACGGCGAGGAAGCCCACGCGCGCTGACTCATTAGCAAAAATGCCCTCGCGTTATAAAAAAAATAGCACGAACACTATACGTACTATTTCTATAGACAACAACTTTACAACGGAACCCTCGGATCTTTCTTCTCTTTACAATGGCAAGGCCCTCGACCTTCCCCGCGCGCTCCAGCGCGGCGAGCGATTGCACTGGCGCTTGCACCGGCCACACAGGGCCCACGCTGTCCTATCTATGAGACCGACGCTCACCTAGGGTTCGACGCGAAGCGATGGGCGGTGGTTGCACGAATGGGAGTAAAGCAGAGAGGGCGCTCCCCAGCGGCGGACGACCTGCAATGATGGTAACCGCGTTTCGGTGAGCCACAGCGCCAACAGGACGGTAGAGATAGGAGATAAGCACCAGGGGCACACCGCAAACCAGGCCAAAGTTGTGGTTCGGTCGACGACTACCTGAGTAGTGCTGGCCACGTGCGCGCGGCGAGCATAGACGTGTTAGTGGCAGCGGGGAGGCGGTAGCGCTCCCACTGGCGTGTGCATGGTGGAGAGGAAGCCAAGGCGAGCTAGTGGTGTGGAGGAATTAGCGCTGGGTGAAGTGGTGGAGGCTGGCCACGGCGTAGGCAGTGACGGGCCTTAACGGCACGATGGCGGGCAAAGCTCTAAAATTGGAGCCCGGCGTGACGCGAGTCAAGGCAGGATGGGGTTGGCTGGAGAGGGGCGTGAAGGCGGAGACGCGAGCACGAGGAATTGATGAGAGGTGCTCGCTCTCTGACTTGCCGTGATGCGACTCGACGACGGCGGAAAGCAAAGAGAGAAATGGAGCGCGACGGCGGGCTTAGCTCGTCCATGCCTTGGCGGGACGCAAGCGGCGAGCTCGGGAGGCCCACATGCTGGTGGTACAGACAACATGTGCCCGCCTCCGACAGGCATGGCCCACACGCCGTAGTGCCATAAATGGCATGGCGACAGCGGCTCGCCCACGTGCGCACGACAGAGGCGACATGCACAGGGCCGGCAACAACACAGAGATGCAGCGGACCGGCGCGGATGCGACGACGATGCAATAGCAGCGACAGCGTCGCGACGCGAGGAGCGTCAGCAGTGCGGATGCGATGATAGCGCGGCGCGGCCACGGTGGCACCCAAACGGCAGCGCGAGGCAGAGCAGCAGGGCGCGGGGCCAGCGGCTCGCTGCAGCTGGCCTCGGCCAAGCCCAGACGGTTTGACCAGCCAAGCGTGGTGGCACGGTTGACCGCGTGGGACGTGGCCATGTGCACGGCGTGAGAAGGCCGCGCGGTGACCGCGCATCCGGCGCCAACCAACCCGAGACAGTGACACGCATGAATTTTAAAGCATTCAACACGACCAAACGATTGCTTTAGGACCTAAAGCATCTCCACCATGCTCAAGATGGCATATGAGACTACCAAATCGAATTATAACACTGGACCACTCCTTAACCCAATCTCTCACAATGAATTGCTAAATATAGCAATGTCTAACTGTTGGCAGACTTGAAAATTTCTAAGTTTTTGAGCTGAATTTAATTTCCATTTGTGATTTCTAAGCCAGTGAAAATATTAGCTAGTAATATCATTTTTTGATCGCAAGTATTTTATTATCATCTGCAAAGTTTGTACTTCAAACTTTATTGAAGTATCACATATATATTCTATAGCATTTTTGCTTAATAAAAATTTGTTTTAAACCCTAAGTGATATAACATGACTATCGAATCAACTTTCGTTTCGCATTTTAGTTTATCGTTTCGAGTTATAGAAATTGATCTACACACTTTATCATATGTATTAACACATAAACATGATACTCATAACATGTTTTAATAAATAATTTTGGGTTTAACACCGAGGGTGTTACAGTCCCGGCTCTCGAGTGCAGCCCGCGTGGAGAGAGATGTGTGGATCTGTGGAATGACCGACGGACACAAATATGGGGCATAGTGCGCGCGTGGGGTGGGGTGAATCTGGACGAGGGTGGGGCAATGGGGTACTGGGCGGGCTGCGCAGGCATCCGGACGCGTGCGTCCATCCATACGTCTAGGCGCTAGCCACGCCACGGGAAAATCTCTTTCTGCCAGGTACTGTTGGTTGCAGGCCAAGTGTTAGCAGATCCACTTGAGCAAGGAAAACCAAATATGCGGAAGAAAATATGTACATGTACTCCCTCGGCATCTTGCAGTTTGACATTACGTGCTCTCCTGTCATGACCGTTAATATCTGTCTACCCATCATATTATAATTATATGATTTTAGGATGATCTAATGATCTAGATTTACATATATTCATCAAGAGGACCTAAAAAATTACGAGATTAATTAAAACATATGTTCCATTAGATTTTATGATGATCTAATGGTAAAGATTTACTAGAAATATATTACAAGATTATTCAAAAAAAGAGAAAATCGCCGTTAGATTTTTATGATGGCATAATGGACTAGATTTAAAGAAAAATTTATATCACATCCTTGAATTTTATGATGATCTAAGGATCTAGATTTACTAGAATTTTTATAAGACTAACCACTATAAATTTGAAATTCTTCTACTATTTCAACAAACACATCTTCAAGAAAAGTGCAAAACACATCGAGGTCAACAGAGTTCAACTAGAAAAAATACAATAAAAATTACAATCCAAAGCAAAAACTATGTTTTGAAGAATAATTTTGAGGTAATTGTATCAATTTATGTAATCCTTTCATTTAAAATTATTCATTCTCTTCAAATTAATTCTAAATTTAAGATTGAACTTAAAAAATATTGGTTTGATTTCCATACATATTCATTACTACTGTAAATGAAGTTAGCAAATGCTCTTTTTTCCTCTCAAGGGGCAAAGATTGCCCGTTGATTCTAGTATAACAGTCGCTATAAAAAGATATAGTAAAAAATAGAGTTAAATACGCTGGCGGCCTTTAAACTTATGGTCATGTGCCATTTAGGTCCACGAACTCTCAAAACCGAAATCTACTCCCCTGAACTTGTTAAGTCGTGCACCGCAAGTCCATACCCCTTCGAGAGGTGCTGACTAGGATTTTTTTTTTTTTTTTGCAAAAACCACCCTGCCCTAGTAATCTTCTACCTCCGGTCATCCTTGCCCAGGCTGTTGGAAATGGCAGATCATCCCGTCCCCGCTGGAGACGTACCTGTGCTAGCTAGCTAGCTCTTACATGTACTGGATGGCACCTACAGGTGGCCGGCGAGGCTCGGGCGATCGGCGCCGCGGCAAGCTGCTGGCGCTGGTACTGCACCGCACCGTGCTGCTGCTCCTCGCCGTGGCGCTACCCATCTCCTTGTTGTGGGTCACCACCACGGGTTGCGTGGTCAAGCTGCTAGGACAGGACGAGGGCGTGGCGGGCGCGGCGCAGGCGTTCGCCGCGTACGCGGTACGCCTTGGCCAACCTCGCTGTGCTGGCCGTGCTGCAACCGCTGCGCGTCTACCTTGGGTCGCAGAACCTGACGGTGCCCATCACGGCGTACTCCCTCTTCTCGGTGCTGCTCCACGGGCCCATCCGCAACCTCATGATCGTGGCCTCCCTCCTGGCTAACCCGCGCGTCACCATGGCGTCCATGGGCATCCTCATCTAGGCCACATCGCTCGTCTACCTGCCCTATCCTTGCTGGGCCAGGGCACGTCCACGTGCGTCAGCCACCAGCTAGGCACAGGCCGCCCCGCGGGGACGCGGCGCACCGCCGGCGCCGCCCTCCCCATCGGTGTGGGCATGGGTCTGGCAGCAGCCACCTGGTGTCCGTCCGCAGCCACTGGGCCGCTTGTTCACGTTGGACATGGACATCCTCTTCCTCATGGCCATGGCGTTCCCCATCATGGGCCTCTACGCGCTCGGCAACTGCCCACAGACGGCCGGCTGCGGCGTCCTCTGCGGCAGTGCCCGCCCAACCAGCGGCGCACGCATCAACCTAGTGGGCATGCCGGTAGGGGTGGCGCTGGCATTCGGCGCCCACCTGGGCTTCGCCGGCCTATAGCTCGGCCTCCTCGCAGCGCATGCCGCCACCAAATCGGACGCGCCAAGGGGCTGACCAACGCCAGCACCACGCGCACCGACAGTGTCGCGATGCCACGCATCACGCGGGCCTCGCCCTTGCGCATGTATGGCTGGGTCGTCCAGCTCGTGGCGTTCATCCCCGGCGCCAGACCCGTCACGTTCACTGCCAGGCCGTCGGGATGGACTCCTCATCCACCAGCTTGAAGCCTCTCCTGTCCTCCAGCAGCAGCCGCGGCTGGCGTCGTGGCTTGGACTGGCATCGCGGACAGCTCCGCTTGCTTTGACGAAGCTCATCGGGCGGCGTGGAGGGAAAGAAAGTCGGCGGTCGCGGCGTGCTGGCGTCGAGCGGCGGGTTGGCGTCGAGCGGCCGTAGCGGCTGGCTGGCGTTGGGGCGATGGTGGACGAGTGGCCTGGTGGGCGCTAGCGACCTGCTGGTGTGCCCGGCCGGAGGAGGAGGCCGGCTCGGCCGCTCGACAACGCGGGCATCATGGGCCCTTGCATGGGAAGGACTGCTAGAGGTACAAGATTACTACGTAGGATGGTTTGTGCAAAATTTTATCCTAATCAGCACCTCTCGAAGGGCTATGGACCTACGGTGCACGACTCAACAAGTTCAAGGGGGCAAATTTCGGTTTTAAGAGTTCGTGGACCTAAATGGCACAGAGCCACAAGTTTAAGGGCCGCCAGCGTATTTAACTCTAAAAATTAAATAAAAAGACAGGTAGAACAGGTAAAAGTAAATTGCATAATCTTATACTCTTATAAAGCTAAACCTCACTAGAGATTTCTCTCAACATGCAAGCTATCCACATCAACAATCCACTAAAACTTGCAATTACAGCCAACTAGCATATGTAATTATCATTATTTATCTCTTCATTCACTAACATGCATTTAGTTGTCAACATCGATGTGTTAAACCATTCACCAAAATTAATTTAAGATAGTTTTATTCATATATCTATAAATATAAATAGTCTAATTTCTTTTTGAATTATCTGGAATCCCCGCAGCAACGCGCGGGGTATTCTCCAGTTCAATCAATGTTACAACTATGGGATGTATTACTCGAATGCACTGGAGGTATTTAAGTTGGACAACGATACCTTGGCAATCTAAAAAATTATTGAACCACTTCTCATCCACACGCTGCTTCTTCTCACAGTGTGCTCTGTGCCTCGCCATTTCAACCTATCTTGTCACCGTAGACCTAAGCTCGATGACTCTCTCTTTCGACCCTTGTATTTTTGGTTGGAGAGTCTTAGCATAATTCAATGAAGGGGAAACAAACAAACATGTGTCGACTTCAACGATCGTGACTTGCATTTGACAGCTTTCATGGCGATAACTTAGGGGAGAAACATGTTCCAACAACTGACATTACAACAAAGTAAAAAAAAAATCAGCTTTTGATATATTACGTGCAACAGGTCATTCGATTACTCGATGCTCATGCGTGAGAGGTTCACAAGCAGCACATATAGTCTTTCACTCTTTCTTTGCAAGAAGCTGATCACAAGCAAAAAATCACAACATGATCGATATCGGGATAGAGTGACATGGCTAGCATGCTTGAGATGATTAACCCATTGGTTCCGTAGTTTGTTTGAAAAGGGCTTGAGGTGCCAATGAATATTGGTACAATGACGGAGTTGGCCGGTAGTTGGTTGAGGTAGAAGTACGTCCAACAGACATGTAGGATTATGATTTATTTGATGATAGTTTAGGGTAAAAAAAAGGCAACTATGGATTTAAAAGATGAGGCAAAAGATGATTGAATAATCTAAATATGTAAAAGGTCCAAGGAATTGAATAATTTGTTAGAGACTTGGATAGTAGTTTTTTCGAGGAATGGAGCTCACAAAGAGAAACTAAAGGACATCTTGATTTGGCCTCAGTAGAAAATTGCACGGGCCAGCTACCAGCTTCTTAAGGCATTAATCACGGCTACAAAAAGGATTTGTAGTCGTCCCTACAAATAGTGACCAAATGAGCCGCCCCTATAAATGGAATTTGTAGGAGCGGCTCAATATTGAGCTGTCCCTACAAATAGACACATTGAGCCACAAATAGACGCCAAATAGTAAAAATTAAGCACTAAAATTTAAATTTTTTCAAACGATCTCGGATGGAGAAATGACTAAAATAAAATTTATAGATCTCGAAAAGTTATGAATCTTTACTGTTTACAACTTTTTCAAATGAAATCATTTACTGCTTTAAAATGGTGTTTGAAATTCAATTTTGAAATTATCGAAGAACTCTAATTTCTCTTTTTAATCTCTGGCTAAAACTTGTAACTAGTCTTTTTTCTCTCGTTCTAACTTCAAATTTGATGTTTTTTCCTAAAATTTTCTAAAATCATGATCTACCAAATTATTATCTTCTTACAGCTATTATTTTGTCCATCTCTTTCATGTGACTGTGTTTTATCTATTTGAATTTTGAAATTTAAAAAATAGTAACTTCAAATGACATTTTAAAAAACTAAATGATTTCAGCCGAAAAAGTCATGAACATAAAAGTTGTGGAACTCATCAAGATCTACAACTTTTATTTTGGTCATTTCTTCATCCGACAAAGCGGTAGTAATATTGTTCATAAATTTTACATATCCCTCTTATAGTTATATGTAAAATTGTAGTACCCGATTTTAAGAACAAAACCAGATACACACCATATGTGAGCCCAGAAAGTCAAATCTCACATATAGCTACAAATGAGGGTAATATCAATAGACAATGCTTAAATACATAATGTATTAGTATAAAGAATATAACCTTAGAGTATAGATAGTGGAAAGACAACTCCGATCTTCAGCCGAGTACTCCAAATCCACAGGGACAACTGACTGGTTGATCACAAGCCTAATTCCTTCAAACTCTAGCAATCTGGTACCCATCTAGGATTTTTTTTTAAATATGTGTAAAATAAAGCAATCGTAAGTACATGTCGTACTCAACAAATATAACATGGGGTTCATGAGGCTCAAAAGGCTGACACTGGTTTAACTGCGATTAGCTTTTAATGAGTCATGATTTTAGCATAGGAGTAGCAACAAGTTTATCTTAAGCCCATAAGCACATGATTAGATAAACATGAATAATGAATAGCATAAACAATTAACCATTAGTGAGCATCTTCATCATCCATATCATTAGTGTCCATCATCTATTCCGTAAGGGTTCTAAGGTCGCTCGTGACCATGAGCACGGCTGATATACCAGTTTTATACTCTGCAAAGGTTGTACACTTTCACTGTGAGTCGTGATTTACCCTTTCGCCCGAGGTAGCTAATCTCTTGACCCACTTCCAAGGAAGGTCGGCAGGGTTCACTATGAAGCCTTTCAAAGGTTCGTCTAACAAGTTAGGGCCATTAGATTCACTCGGCAAACAGATGTAGAGCCACCCTTCTCGATGGCACATTGACACACAGCTTATACACATGGGGACAGAGGCCGCTCTATACCCGATTCAGCAAGTCATTCTTACGCCAATAAATGTAACCTCTAACAAGCTAAAAAAGGTCCTCATACTGAGCTAAAGCCAGAGCCATATAGCCCTCACAGCTATACTATAAGTCTCGGATGATCACTTACAGATAAGTCCTTAGGGAGAGGAATCTAGAGCACCATAAAAACAGCCCAATGCTCTAGCCTCCTGGTTCCATGTTGCTAAAAAATATCTTTTAATGTTTATTGCATATTACATTAGTCAAGTTACAAGATCATGGTTGTAGTTGAGCACTAGCATCATACTACCCAATGCAATAACCCAAAGGTATCAAGGTACAAGATAACAAAGCACTAGGAAATTCTTAGTAGCAGTCAAGGTAGACACATGCAGTATGAGTTAAATGATTTAAGGTGAATAGAACAACAAGGAAGATCCCATGCTATACTTGTCTTACAACACCTATCCTTCGGTATGCTTTAATCTTCAACGTTCTTCTTTTTCTTCTTCTTGATCACCATGTATTTCTCACCAACTGAACGTAATCATAAAGCACCACACAAGCATCCACACAATCATACACGAAGCAAACAATAAATCTAAATTAGAACAGTACACCAAACATAAAATCAAGATGAAAAGTTTGTAAAATGAATCTACGTCTCGCTACGAACACACAGACGCGAAAAGCACTCTAATCAGAACTACGATGAAAAAGATACATCTACCGAAAGATTTGCTCATAGGAGAAAATATAAAACTATTAGCTCCATATGTTTTAATGGTATAAAAACATATGTAGGATATTTTATAGAGATTATAATTTAAGTCAAATTTAGATTTGAATTATAAAACTAAAGTGAAATAAATCATATTTTATTTATAAAATCTAGTTGCATAATTGTTATTTAAGATATGATTCAAACCATAAAATTCCAATATTAGTGACATGATAAACATTGTTATTAATGCGTAGATCTCGTCGCTATGAATCAAACGCAACCTGAATGGGTCCAAACGGAGCTAAAACATAGAAGATATGATTTAAACAGGATTTCCTTTAATGAAATAATAGATTAAATCTAACCTCGAATTTTAAAAGTTGAAAACCTACATAACAGTAGTATGAACATGTAGATTAGGAAATTATGAACCTAACGCAATTTGAACGAATCAAATTGGAGTTAAAACGGAGAAGTTATTGCTAAAACAAAATCAGTGGCAAATCTATAAATAAGTGAAAACGTATTTTGGATCTAAACCGAAGAAAATACGCTTTTCGAAAGAAGAAAACGAATTGTGGGAATACATCATGGACTGCGGGTTAGATTCTGTAAAAAGGCAGGGACTCTTATGCAATTAAGCCACGCGAAGGGGTAAGTTCTATTCCTAGCCCTTGATGTAGATTCGGACGGCCAGGATCGAAACAGGAAGAGGAAGTGGTCGGAACAGGGACGGCGACGAGGTGTCCGCGGCGGCGCCATGGCCGGTACGGCGGTGTTCTTGGGGAGAAGCCTACGGGCCATGAGAGAACTAACTAGGAACACGAGGAGAAGGAGAAGGAGATGGCGAATGCGACTAGGGCACTGGTGGTGGCCTCCAAGCATCGGAGATGGTGCTCCCCGGGCGATAGCGACTCGACAACCTCGACGAGTACGTGAAGATGATTCAAAGCGAGAGATGGGGAAAACAAGTTCTGGCAGACTTCTTACC
This sequence comes from Miscanthus floridulus, assembly GCF_019320115.1. NCBI lineage: Eukaryota > Viridiplantae > Streptophyta > Magnoliopsida > Poales > Poaceae > Miscanthus > Miscanthus floridulus. The sequence continues at coordinate 137,386,306 of NC_089582.1, forward strand.
ACCACTCGAAGCTTCGGTAGGGGATCAGGGCGGCGGTGAAGCTGCGGAGGCGTCTCGACGGCGTCAAGCTCCACCTAGCGGGATCCAGGCGGCGGTGCTGCCTAGCTCGGGGCAAGGGAGATGCAAGACAGGGCACGAGGATAGGCAGCTCGGCGTGGGCTCGCTATTTAAGAGATCGGGCGGACTTGCCGCGCAAGGCAACGACGCGGGGCGGGGCGAGCATGGACATGGGCGGCGCATAGTCCGCTACGGAGATGGCTCAAGGTGGGAGACGCGGGGACGGGCGGTCAGTGAGGGAGAGAGGGCGCTCACGCGGCTTCGGCCTAGGCCGGGGCGGTCAGCGGGCCGGAGGGAGGAACGAGGGTGCGGGCGACTACGCAACTGGGTTGCCTTGCTAGGCTGTGCGGAGCGGGCGCGGGAGCAGGCCGGGCTGAAACCGAGAGGGAGAACTGGACTGAGAGAGAGAGGTCGGGGTGGGCCTTCGGGCCAGACAGAGAGAGGGAGAGTCTTTCCATTTTTTTTCAAATCCTTTTCTTTTTCTTTTTTTTTTCAAAACCAATTTTAATTATGAATCAAATCAAGGTCAAATATTATTTCTAATATACTTTCAATTCAAATAAAATGAGAAATTTTGGAAAGTTTTTTCAAAAAAAATAAATCTTACACGTTTTTAAATTCTTTTATTTTCTAATTCTCTTTTCTTCTACTTCAAATCCATTTTTAATTTATTTTTCAAAAGCAATTTAAACCATTTTGAATCTTGATTCAAAACCACTCAACCAAATAAATTAAATGCAAAGGCATGTATGCACAAACATGTTTCTACCTTATGATAAATTTTAAATTAATGAAAATTTTTATTTTCCTATGTTTTCATATGCATAATAATTCACAAATAAATCATTTTAACTCTATTTTCAAAAGTGGCAAATTTTGGGGTGTTACAAAAATTTGTCAACAATGTTACTACCACTATGTCGGATGAATAAATGACTAAAATAAAAGTTATAGATCTCGGAAAGTTATAGAACTTTTTAGTCGACAACTTTTTTATTTGAATTCATTTTGTCAAGGAAAACTACATTTGAATTTCTCAAATTTGAAATTTGGATTTTTTAAAAGACCTCGGATGGAGAAACAACCAAAATAAAAAGTTATAGATCCCAAAAAGTTATACAACTTTGTAGTTAATAACTTTCTGATTTGAAATCATCTTGTCAAGGAAAACTACGTTTGAATTTTCAAAAATTTGAAATTTGAAATTTTTAAACGACTTCGGATGGACAAACAGCAAAAACGAAAGTTGTAGATCTCGAAAAGTTATGAAACTTTGTAGTTGACAACTTTTGATTTTAATTCATCTTGTCAAGGAAAACTACGTTTGAATTTCTCAATTTTGAAATTTAATTTTTCTAAACGACATTGGATGGAGAAACTACCAAAATGAAAGTTGAAGATCTCGAAAAGTTATGAAACTTTATAGTTGACAACTTTTTCATTTGAAATCGTTTAGGGCCTCAAACAATCAATTTAAACTCAATTTAGGATAATATGTGAGGAACCAAAATACAATATACACACAAGTGTGTGTGAGGTGCAATGACAGAGGAGGGTACACGCGAGGGGGAGGTCGCCAACCCCACCGACCGTGAAGTGCGTGATTTTCACGTGAAAAATGGCGCGACTTGGCAGACTATGGGTGACTGACCGGTGGGGGTCTCTCCGATTTAAAAAAAATCGCTAATTTTTTTTTGCTATTTTTTAGGCTTGGAATCATGATTTTTGAAAAATGATTTGTACCAGCCGCTCCTATAAATCAGCATCTGCCCTTACAAATAGAATTTGCAGGGGCGGCTGGCCAACCCCTATAAATCCACTATTTGTAGCAATGATTTTAGTAGGGGCAACTGGCCAAACCGTTGCTACGAATGCCCTGGAGCCGCCCCTAATGAACCACAGGGGCGTAGTGAATACCCCTAGCAAACTGCAGACATGAGCAACATGATGATGAATTCAATGATGCTTTCGGGGGCCAGGGTCAGGGAGGAGGCAACTGCGGATTCACAAGCGAAGGAACAAGATAACGGACAATTTAAATAAGAGCAAAGAGGAACCTATAAATAAATAAAACTTGAACTACGGTTTTATTGAGGAATTTACCTCACCAAGAGAAAACTAAACGCTTCACAACGACAAATTGCACTCTCATGGAGTAGGTGTGGGACAAAAGGAAGGGACAAAAGATAACATTAAGCCAAGAAATTACGCATAGTTCCAACCCAATATAATAAATAAATGAACTTTAAAAAATATTTTCAAACAAAAAAGATCAAAACTAAAACAGAAAAACTAATTACCCATGCTATTTTACGGATCCATGGCTAGCTTCATATGTTATATTGTTTATTATTGTTGTTTATTATATATAAGATCCCCTTTGGCACGGTTGCAACTTCTTGTGCCTGCTTGCAAAATTGCAAAGAGGCCTGCCAAACGGACATTGAAAACGGTTCTTAAAAAGAGTTCGGAGCAGTTAGGTTTTCTTACAAAGAAGCCAATTGTTTTTTGTTTGTTTTATATTTTATTTTTTACAAAGAAGCCAGAGCAAGAAAATATGGTCTCTCCTGGCTCCTCATAAACTTCTGCCACTAGAACCATTTTTGCAAAACGTTTCCCAAATCGGCTTTAGCTCCACTAAAACAAAGCTGCTCCACAAGAGAAGTTGGAGCTAGGTCCCTCTTAAGAGGAGAGTTCCACCAAACTAGCTCTAACTATAAAATAAACATCCCATGAAATATAAAAGTACTTTTAAACATGAATTCAACAATACTAAATTCGTATAACATGGTTCACAATTTCTTAAGGTGTTTAAGTAATCGTTAGAAAACGAATAGTCTTGAATCTTCGGTTGTGTGTGCAAACTATTTTTAAGTTCTAAAAAACCTTCAGATAGTCATCACAGATAGTCTTCAGATTACTTGCATATGTACAACGCATAGCGCTTTTACTAAAGGGATGCAGTTTCTCGCACAAGAATTCTCATCCGGCAATAATGCCTAATTTTATCAAGGTTGAAGCTAATAACAATTGACAGCACATGTCACACGTACACAGGCGACACGTAGCCGAAGGCTATCTGACAACGGATCGTAAAGAAGACGCATTCACTGCATCATGATCATAGAAAGTGACGATACACTCGCTACAAAACTTACAGCTAAACTAAGGGCTGAGTTTACATCTCATATTTACTCCTGATACTCTTTGTCCCCTAATTATCTCCATACCCTTTTACCCTAATGCCTAATCTTCACAATTTTCCACCTAAGGACCAGGCTGTACTTTTTCGAAGCCATGGCTGTACTTGGCCACCGTTGTTAGAAAGAATGGAAAAGTACCGTGAAAAAACAAAAGAAAGAATGGAGTTAGCGTCAGCGTTAGCAACTCTTTACAGCAGTCAGAAGTTAGCGCCTTGTTCGCTTGGCTTATAAGTCTTACTTTTTCAGCCAACGAACAGTATTTTCTCTCACAACAAATCAGTCAACAGTACTTTCAGGCATGACTTATCAGCCAAACGAACTGGACATATGCGATCATGGATAAAAAAAGAAGTCGGCATTCTCCAGTGAGACCTATAATTAATAAGAAAATAGTTAGTAATTCGGAGAAAGCGATTTCGATGTATTGGTGACGAGAAGAGATGTCAGCACAAAATACCGCAGCGGGTGTCCTGCAAAGTTTCTTTGATGCGATCACGCTGCACCCGACGGATGCCAGCGTCCATCCACGAAACTTCCCATGCCCAGAAATGGATCTAACGGTCGTCCATTTGCCTCGCGAGCAGATCACAAGCACAGCACAATAGATGGCCATTCGGGATATCACCCAACGTCTCTTCCTCGTCTGCTTGCAGACCTTGTCCTCTCTAAGGTTTGTTTAGCTTGCCGGCTTGGATTTGATGGTTTAGAGTCCTGCGGACAGTATTTTAAAACCATAAATATAATGAGCTCACGAAGTTTACCAAAACTGAAAAAATATATGAGACAATACATTTTTGCTAGTTAATTGTGCGTTTTTGGACTTCTCTGCTTCTGCCTCTTTTGCAGCTTTTTTCTTCTCAAGCTCAGTTTGCTTCAGGTTCTCCTCATGTGCTTTTCGAAATGTTGTTACAAATGTTAAGAGGGTAGAGATTACTGCAGGAAAATAGTAACCACATGGTAAGGAGATGCAGCGATCAAATATTTACTTAAGGGCGTACCCAGTGCAGAGAGCTCCCGCTCAGCTAAATCCTACAGATAATAATTTAGATTGAGCTTGTTCAAACACATCTGCTTACCTTGTTCAAAGGGGCAACGAACAGGATCCTCACCAAAATACTTAATCAGCGCGTCAGCCTTTTTACCCTGGAACCAAGTTTAAAATTCAACCAACGAGAAATGAATGGCACATTGCATGTGTACTATGAGCCCAAAAAGAGAGAGAGAGAAAGCATACCACTTCAGAAAACAATGAAGATAACAACTGCACATCAGCTCCAGCATTGTCGGTGAACTCTTTCAGTTTCTACACAATGCAGATAATGTCAGTTTAGAAGCAATTGAAATACTGAGACACTCAATTATCCTGCAGTTTCCTAGGAACACAATGCGACTTTATAATGTCAGTTTCAGCATCTAAGATAGATTAAACTGCGTATACCTTTCTTTGGAACAAGCACAAAAAAAGAAAAGGTTATCTGCATGGACTAGTCACATGGATGAGAATGTATTTTAGCTTGTTTGTTGTGTTTTGAACTTGTTGGCTTGCCCAGTTAAAATTAGTGAAAGCCTATCTGAGGCTCTGAGCAGTCCATGCAGCAGAGGGAATTCTTCAAACAATTAGGTCAAAAAGGACACAATTTTCAAGAAAAAAGGCTTTCATTTGCGCAAATGCCATGTTGTGTTTTTCACTAAAACTTACTAGGACTTTGAACAGATATCAATGCTTCTACAAAACTAGGAATTGAAAATCGAGATTATTGTGTCCTGACCTCACGAAAAATTTCGGATACTGGACCATCCCTTTCTGAAGCATCATACTCAAGCTGAACCTTTTCCAGCCCTTTACTAACTGCTTGCATTTCCTCAGCCAACATTTTTAGTTGTATCTGTTCAACATAAACAGTTAGAAGAAAGTACACATTGCAAAGACCTGTTACATTTTACACGATCTAATAGTATATCAAGGGGAAAACCAAACCTTTGATGCAGCATCTAAGCTAACAAGATCCACATAGAAGTTTAAAAGCTGTGGAGATCTTGCAGCGAGTACCTGATACCAAGAAATTGTCAGTATATATGTGTGTGAAAAATAATGTGAAAATCACTTCATATTACAGTAAATCAGAGACAATCAAATTGTAAGCTATAGCAGTTCAAGAACATAGCAAGAACATCTATTAGATACTCAGGTAAAGTCAGTGTGTCAGACAGTACTTGTCAAAGCTATGCAAGTTCCAATGCTGTTAAACTATTGGATGAATTCATGAATCTAATTTGATTCTGGAGTGGTAGAAATTGTTATGCATTTTATATGTATCACAATAAGGGATCAAACAGCAGTGCTTATTGCCAAGTTGCAGTTCCAGTCCTAATTCTCATACCAAATGTCACTAGCTGTTTTGCAATTTACCAGCTTTTTTTCTTAAACATGCAGGAGAATGCACGTCATTATATCAAGAAGAAGGGCAAAAATCCAAGCGGACAAACACAAAGTGCAGAACACACAAAAACAAAAAGGAAAGGCACACACCCATGAACCACAGCAACACACTCCACAATACACAACAACACACACACCCTCACGAAGCGACTACCACACTATGTTGGTGAAGACGTCAAGGCCATAAGTTGCTAAGCCCTTTCACTCCAGCCATATACCAAAATTTGGATTCATCTTTAATGTACCATAAAATAGAATGGGAGCCTGTAGAAGTGCCCTCAAACACGCACCCATTCCTATGTTTTGAAATTTACCAACTATCAACCGTTTGGATTTGCATCTGTGACTCTAATTCTCAGTCTATCCCATCAAATCAATATGATCTGGTTTTACATCTCTGACTGTCCATCCAATGAGAAGGTTGGCATGCGATCAATACAGTATACCACTATAAGATAACAGCAGGAACAGGCCAATGGCGGGAACTGTATGATTTCTTGGGCGCGTGTACAACGGCCACTTGGGAGTTTGGGAATACACAACCCTAAAATGTTGGGTTGGGCCCTCCGAATCCGTTGACTTTGGTTGGAAAAAATGATGCCTCTCGGTCTTGGTCTAGGCTGCCAAATCCATGTCCCAAAGAATGCACAAGCTCTGTTCAATATTGCTCTCAAGACGATCATCGGCAATGGTATGTCAACCAAATTCTGGGCTGATAGGTGGCTGCAGGGCAAGACAGTTGCTGAATTGGTGCCCAACTTATTTCAATTGATCCCTAAAAGAACTGTGAAGAGGCGCACAATAGCTCAAGCGCTGAATAACAGCAGCTGGGTGGCTGATATAAAAGGTGCTCTTTCTGTCCAAGTGTTGACAGAATATCTACTCATTTGGGACCTGGTGGACGGGATGACCTTGCAACATGAGGTTGCTAATCAATATCGGTAGAAATTGACCACTTTGGGTTCCTATAGCAGCAAGTCGGCATATGCTGCTTTTTTTCAGGGGACCATCAAGTTTGCTCCCTGGAGAAAAAATTGGAAATGTTGGGTTCCTCTAAAATGCAAAAAAAAATTTGTGCTCTCAACAACAGGATGCTGGACTGCGGATCACCTCACCAAAAGAGGCCTCCCTCACCCGGCAACCTGCCTCTTCTGCGACCAGGCCGAAGAAAATAACCAACACATCCTCACCTCGTGTGTTTGCAAGGCAGGTCTGGAACCTTGATCTTCCAGAAATTAAAACTTTATGCAGTAAGGCTCCAGAATCTACTAGTCGCTTCTATGGCTGGTGGTGTCATACACTCATACTTTAAGAAGTGTTCTGAAGGACTTAATTCCCTAATCATCCTTGTTGCTTGGGAGCTCTAGAAGCACAAGAACGCTTGTGTTTTTGAGGGAGCTCGCCCAGACGTTCAGACCCTCTGGTGCTATGGCCCTCCAGGAGCTCCTCATAAGTTCTCTCCCCCCTGACCTTTAGGGTCTAGGTAGGTTGTGAAGGTCACACTCCTCTCCCTCGTTCAAAAGCTAGTAAGGCAGGGTGTGTGTTGGGTTTTTGTAGGGGGAGACCTCTTGACGCCTCCCCTGTTTTTTCGTACATTTTGTATGGTCTCTTTCTCATTCTTAATGAAATAACACACAGTTCTCTGTGTTGTTTGAGAAGAAAACAAAAGGCAGATATTGAGTGCTATTGTAAAATAGGCCGGCTCCAGCAGTGCACAAACACAGTATACGCACAACCCCATAGTCTCACGGTACTAATAAACAAAAAGGCTTTGTTTAAGATTAGAAAATTGTTTCCAACCCATCTTCTCATTAAGTTTTATCCACTCTGACAAGGATCCCACAGAAGTCAGGACACATGTTGCTTGCTGGCCCACTCACTCGCTAAACGTTCCCAAATTTCAATTTTGTGATCCTAATTGAACAAATAACAGAATGCAGAACATGGGTTCCATTTAGAGTCAAACAACTAACTGGGAACCGAATGACCATCATAACAACATGTACTATATAGTACATGGACATGTGAGTACTCAAGTTTCAACAGAAGGTGAATCATACCTTACAGAGGTAGTGCATTAATGTCATCTTATTATTTGTTGCCCGGGTATCTGTAAGTTTTAGAAGACTGTCCAACCGGAAGCCAACCGCAGCACCTGTAAGCAAAATATAGCCACGAAGCTGAGAACTAGCCTGATAACACAAATAGTATTTAATCATAGAAATTCAAAGGATTCTCTAACTAGCAGGTGTATTAAGCAGATTAAGTGTCCAACTGCATTTCATATGGCACTAAAAACAATTTGCTGGATCAACTACCTATCCCATATAGCACTCAGTGTTTGAGCCAAGTGTAGATAGTGGTCTCAAGATTCCTTGTAAGACTCAAGGAAGGTTTGAAAAAGTTAATAAGCATGCATTGAAATGTTGTTCAGTAATGAAATGCAATCTGATTACAGAACATCTGGCGATCTTTATGCAAAATACAGTTCATTGCATATTGAGTTTCGAATCTATTCACTTTCATGGTTGCATGCATAGAGACAAGAACATTGGTTAAAGACAATGGTGACAAGAATACAGGTTCAAACTGAAACATTGTACACCTATTGATCGAGTAGAAGATGGAGAATATGCACCGGCTATGTAACATAGCATTATGCCATGACATCCTAAGTTCAGAAGAGATAAGAGTTATAATTTTCAAACCACAGAACAGTCCTATTTGTTCCTCGCAAAAAAAAAGAACAGTCCTATTTGAGTCTGGCATAGAAGCAATTTATTGTTACCTCTAGCAGTTCCATGGTTCAGAGTATTCCCAAGGAGAAGGATTTTCTTCATTATTTCTTTCAACTTGAGAGAAGTTCGGATCTGATAAAAGAGAATTCTATTTAATACATAAAATGCAAAACCGGAGTTTACTATGACTGATTATTAGCATACCTCATTACAAGAAGAATCTATAATATTCAAGCTTTTTCTAAGATCAGCAACTTGTGAACCAAACTGGATCTTGAAGGAGAATACTCGCAATTTCGACTCCATTCTAGGCACTTTCATCAATTCTAAGAAAAACTGCACCAGGAGAACAATAATTTCTTGTAAACACATCTAACCATATAGTCATGTCTAACTAGTATAAAGATATGTATAACTTCAGTGCATCCAATGCTAAATGTGATCTACATACTAATATCATTATTTTTTTCCTACTGTAACGAGCATAGAAACCATATGCAGTTAGGTAGTTAACAAAATGTAGCCATTACCTGTTCACATTTCCCAAGATTTTGTTTGTCACCGGTGTAATTCTGACAAAAAAAAAGAAGGTAAATTTTAGAAAATGAGGTCACCATGCTAGTAAAGCAACAATCTCGTATTGTGCACCTTTAGAAGCTCCATTTCTTCTTTCGTAGGACAGAACTTTATGAGATTCTCCACTTGATCAACATCCAGGGTAGATTGATCTAGGGCGAGAGCTGCACTCTGGAGAAATCAATTATTGGCAACATGTCAGAAATTATAAAATAATGAGACACCTTATCTTGTGTACCGTCCTCATTCTTACCACCAAATCCGAGAGTGGCATCTTAACTTTTGTCAGCATGATCTCTGTGTTGTTTGCCCTCCTCAACTCAATCTATTCACATTTTAAGTGTTAGAATAAACAAGATCTCAAAGAAAAATGGTGAAAATATTAAATAATTGAAACTTTGCACCATAGTATTTATAATTTAGAAAGGAGAAAAACATTTTGGGTATAAGTAGAGTCACCAAAAAGGCAAAAACTCTGAATTAGAGATGTATTAGTAGTTCACCATGTTCAAATTATAAGGCATGTAATTTGATGTTAACTATAAATGCTTATTAACTTTGTCTACGGATCTAAATAACAACCAAAGCTTGAGTAGTCAGAATTCCAAATCCAACCAGAATATTTAGGACCAAAACAAAAAAAAAAGGTTGGCTCAGGAAATAATAGAGCACATTTAACATACTCATACTTCAAAAGAGTGACTTGATAACAATACTTACTAGGTGCACTTTTTCTGGTTTTGATCCAAGCGATTTTCTACGTTCAGATTTTGAGTTGTCGTCGGACTTTGGAACAGCTGCAGGAAAAAGGCTCTCAAGTTCTGATATATCGAACTCTGAAACACTGCAGGAAAAAAGTACACACTGTTAAGTATGTCGAAAGCAACAATAAACAAACATCAGTATCAGTTAATTGCACTGATCATAATGTTCTACACGACTATGCTCTGTATGATAAAGAAAAATACCTCTGCGAGTCATCATTGCGCTGCAATTCTTCCCACAGACTACCTTGAAGGGCCCTTGTCACTTTGACCCAGTGCAATGGCTTCAACGTTGACTTGCGTGAGGCAGCAGCCCCATAAGCCGATCCCACAGGGCGTACAGCCCCACGTCCTCTGCCTAAGGATGGATTACTTCCTGGTGGTGGCGGTACACCTGGTGCTCTAGGTGGAACTGGTGCACCTGGTGCACGTCCACCTGGTGGTGGAGGTGGAGGAGGGCCACCAAGACGCCCTCCAGGTGCAGGAGGTGGCAGAGGTCCTCTTCCACCACCTCCAGGCGGGGGTGGGGGAGGTGGAGCTCCTGGTCGCGCTCCTGGAGGAGGCGGTGGTAGTGGAGCTCCTGGTCGTGAACCTGGAGGAGGAGGAGGTGGTGGAGCTCCTGGCCGTGCACCTGGAGGAGGTGGAGGTGGAGGTGGAGCACTTGCACCTGAAGGGGGTGGAGGAGGTGGAGGTCCAGAGCGAGCACCTGGAGGGGGCGGAGGTGGTGGTGGACCTGCACGTGAAACAGGAGGTGGGGGTAGGGGGTGCTCCTCGGCCAGGGGGAGGAGGTGGGGGTGGGGGTGCGCCTCGGGCAGGGGGAGGAGGTGGGGGTGGGGGTGCTCCTCGGCTAGGGGGGGGAGGAGGTGGGGGTGGGGGTGTGCCTCGGCCAAGGGAAGGAGGTGGGGGTGGGGGTGCGCCTCGGCCAGGGGGAGGAGGTGGGGGTGGGGGTGAGGGTGCTCCTCGGCCAGGAGGAGGGGGCGGGGGAGGTGGTGCTGCTGAACGTGCCATAGGAGGAGGTGGTGGTGGTGGTGGCGGTGGCGGAGGAGCAGAACGTGACATTGGTGGTGGTGGTGGTGGCGGCGGTGGCAGAGGAGGAGCACTTGATCGTGTTATGGTGGATGGTGGTGGAGGTAGAGGTGGTGGCGGTGCAGCGATTGCATTGTTATTTAGCCTTGGAGGTGGAGGTATGGTAATGCCACTACCATTTATCCTTGGAGGAGGTGGTGGAGGTGGAGGTGGAGTATTTCCACCTACGCCTGACCTCGGGGGTGGAGGTGGGGGTGGGGGAGGAGGGGGAGGGGCAAAGGCCTGTTTCTGTGCTCCTGACAACCTAGGTGGAGAGGCATCTCGAGGTAAATTTGACAAACCTGTTGAAGCTAGCCCCCTGTGCATTGGCATAGAACTTGAAGAATAGTTGGTTGGAGGTGGAGGTGGAGGTGTAGGTGGAGGTGGAGGAGAAACCTGGCTTCTTGATGCACTTTGTGAACCTGATAACAAGGATTGTTGTGAAGGCGATGGAGCAGACGGTGCAGATTTTGCTTCTCGTGTCAAGTTGCTGCCATATGGTTGTTTCAGTGATAATAAAGGTGCATCATTCACAACACTGATTTCACCATCTGTAGACATGGATCGAATAGCCAGTGCAGCTGGTGAACTGTAGTATCTAGATGGAGGGTGAGATGGCCTATGCACAGAGGTAGCATCAGATTCATTCTTTGGTGAGATCCATCTACGTATTGTTTTTGGTTTGGCAAGCTTTGGTTGCTCTTCCGTCTTTACATTGCCTACCGCCATCTTCTTCAATATTGATGACACAGCTTTATCAGGGATTTGCCCTCGGTCATCACTTTCAAGCCTTGGACTCCTTGCCCTGGCTACTGTTCGACTTTGAGGAGGAGCTATACCAAAATCCTGTTTGTCACCAAGCCCCTCTTGCTTGGCTTTTATCTCAGTTGCTACTTTAGTGTCTGGCAAGACAACAATTCTGTCATGGACAGTGGTTTTCTTTGTAGGCATGGTTTCCTCAAGGCAAGATTCTAATCTACACCCATCCAATTTGCCATTGGCTGTATTGGAAGGTTTAGCGGTTTGAATCTTGCCATTGTTGTTGTCCAGTGAGTTCCTACTCTCAATAATTGGTTTGTCTATCTTCGCCGCAATGCTCTTTTCATTGACAACGTTTTTTACTTCCTGTATAGTATTACCATTGACAACTATAGTTTTCTCTTCATAGATCACTAGCTCATTGTCCATACTTATTGTCTTCTCAGTGATAACCTTGATATCACCGTTCTGCAACCCTTCATTTTTCGTAGTTCTCAAGTGGGTATCCCCATCTGTACATGTCAAACTTCTAGTAGAAGAGCCAAAAGCAGTGTAGTCCAAATCAGGGTACTCCGAGATTTTTGTTTGTTCATCAGCCTGGCATTGAATTTCATCACTGCCACTTGGATCAACTGTCGTGACTAAAGTTTGTGCAATTACACCTTTCGTGTCCTCCTGACAGGTAGATCCAAACTTGTGTCCCTCTAAATCAACAGATGTAGCAACCACCTGTATATCATGCACATCACTGTTCTCTTGGCGGCCATTAATGTTGTTTAGTTTAGCATTTTCAAGAACTTCACGGGGCTGCTGCAAACCTTCTTGGTTCTCAAAACTTGCGGTAGGTGCACTTGCCCCTTTCTCATTCATGCTACCTAAAATCTGGGAGACAACAATCTTCAAACCCTCATCTGATCGGTTCTTCTCTAGGCTGCTCCTTTCTTCAGTTGCCACCCCACCATCAAATTCTGCAATGCCATCTAATGATACTCCACCATCAGTTGACTGAGTTTCTGGGTCTTTTCTTGCATCATGCCAATCCTCCTCTGCTTCATAAAACTCCTCTCCTACTGAAGCAACATCGGTCTCATCTCCATCATCAGCTACCTCCTCAACGGTAGCAGCAGGCTTGAATGAATCAGGGTCCGAAAAGTGTACCTGGTTCAAAAATTGGGCTATATTTAAGATTTTTTTTTTGAGAAAAAGCTATATTTAAGATTTCATGGTGCATAGATAAAGAGAAAGAAAATAAAAGGCATATAGGAAGAGATGAGTTTAGTACCTCAGCTCGGAAGTCCCTTGGGAACTGATTATTCACATTCCAAGCAACATCAATATCATCACGATTCAGTCCAAGGATGTTTGATTGAACGAATGCAGTGTTGAACATGACCCGGAACATTGTTTCCTTGTGCTCCATATTAACGCCAATATGGATGAATTCAAGTACCACATCTCCATGAACACGGCAGAATGCACTTAATTTTATAGGGACTTCTGCCTGAATCGCAACCATAAGTCAGTAGATTTTGGATTTGGATATGAACATAAAAGTAATTTAGGAGATAGTCACCTGTCCATAACGCTGAAGATGCTTCTTTGTTTTTGGCATCTCATAAAGGACCTTTGCACTCTTGTTACCAGGACTTGAGTCTTGCCCATGTACACGCAAATATGGACTACAACCACCATCTGCGTCAAACCGTGGAACAACATGGAGAACTACTGAATCCAAGATGAGGGGTCTGCTAATAGGAGGCCATTCTGAACCACCTCCTTGTCTTGTTATATAGTGCAAATATCTCAAATGTGAAGGCTGAGGATTCAAGGGAAAGAACTGCTGTATAAAGTCCCTTCGAGCCTGCTTGTAGACCATATCTAAAGTCTTCTGCTCACCAGTGTATGTTTTGCGATACAAAAGCAGTCCAGCCAACATGAATGCAAGCACTGGCCAGCCCCCTCTCTCACAATGCATCAAAAGCATGTTATGCTGCCCTTCCACTGATAGCCAATTTTCACATGATTTCAAGAAATGGTGGATCATCTCAAGCTGAAGCAACGGACATCCTTCATACTGTTGTGGGTAGTCCATTACTGTCATGTCATACTCAGATAATATATCTGAAATCCGGCTTCTTTTGTCCCCAGACCAAAAATGGGATACCATAAATGATGCATCCGGAAAAAATTCCTGTAACTGCGCAACAATGCCACTCAAGTAATCCCGGTACTCATCCTCACCAATGGAATCAGTCGAGAAGCAGCAGTCAAACACTGAAAAGGCATCCGTAGACATTTGCACAATCAGATACATATCGAGATATATATATAAAAAAAAACAGATACATATCATTGCATTAGTCACCTAGTATTAACCAAATCAAAAGGTATATAAGCACATCAGGCTAGTACACCACATTTCAACAATTGCACCTCATTGCAAATTTCCACACAATTCAAGTATTTGGTTCATTTTATTTCAATGGATAAGTGCACCATTATAGTTAACATGATTCAACAATTGAATTTGTGGCAGGGTAGGGGTGGAGATGAACATGCCAATTTAAGACAAATGCAGTTAAATCCGAAGCTTCCTAAAGAGCAATCCAGAAACACCATCAAATTCAAAGGAGTAAAGCGATTAAAGCCAAATGCAGCTAAATCTAAGACTGCTTCCACGGCTCCAAACCCACAAACACGCCAAACGGATGCCCCAGAATCCAATTCAAAATTTATTAAATCTAGCTGCTTATTGTCAACACTCCTGCTTCCAACAGCGCCGAATTCCAGCTCAATTAAACTTATAAATTAAAAAAAAAACACTTCACGAAAAGTCCAAACCCCCAAAACCAAACAGGAGCCAAAAATCCTCCGCGGAACATGAAGCATCCCCGCGAATCTCACACCCGCACGAACCAGCTCGACGGAGAGTGGCGAGCATTATACCGTAGACGCGCTCGGAGATCTCGAGCAGCCGATCCGGGGTCTTTTTGAGGAAGAACTTGCGGAAGAGCGCCATCCTCCCCTTCCTCCTTCCTCGTCCCCGTCCCCCTCCTCCGCCTCCGCTACCGCCGCCTCTCCGCCGGCGCCCGCCGAGCTGCTGTGTCTCCTCAGGCGGCCACCGATCGGCTCCGACCGGGGCGCCAAAGGCATGAGGGGGACGTGCCCGCTGCCAACGGCGAGCTCCGGGGCGGCGCCGCCGGGGATCTCGGGATCCGCAGCTCCGCCTAGGGCTCCGCGGCGGAGCGCCGAGCGCAGCAGCAGCGAGGAGCCGGTGGAGGGGATGGATGGATGGGTGGGCGTGGGAGCCCGGGAGGCGGTCGAGGTCGAGGCACCGTGGGATTGGGACGCCTCTTCCTCTACTTACTGCTGCTGCCTTCTCCTCGCTTAGCTTGAACTCTTCCCCTCTCTTCTTTTCTTTTCTTTTTCCCTTTTCCTGCTGCTTCTGGCTATCGTTTCCCGAATTTTTACCGCTACGACTTGTAGTCGTTTTTTGTATTTTTCGCTTGCTGTTTTTTTTTTTTTTTGAGGGCGCTTGTTGGTTTTACTTGCCCGCTGGGGGGAACGTTTTGGTGCTGCCTTGACAGCGGTGAAGGCTTCTCGACGCTGGTTTCCTAGCTCGTCTTCCACTGTCTCCCGGGACCCACGTCATGCTGAACCCACATGTCCGTGACGTCGTCTACGTCGGGTGTCAATGGGATGGCGTGTGAGGAGAGCGGAGTGTCATGCCTCGGCGGCTGTTTCGGTACGGGCGTCTCCGGATTTCCCTTTCCGGGAGACGGGAACGGGATCTCACCTGGGAGGCCCCTATGTTCGCGGTAAGTTTGGTTAAATCAGTTTTAATCACCCTAGTTGCTGTTTTGGGGAGGGTCACCGGTCACGTGCTGGCGGTCAATTTGTTTTCCGTTTGCACTGCTGCTCTCGGGAATTTAAGCGCAGTGGCATGTCTGTCCACGGCTGTCATGAGCTCGGAGATTTTTTTTTTTTGTTGTTGGCATGCATGTCAACGGTTACATTTTCAGGGAGGGAAAAGTCCGGCGGGGATAGAGCTGTCTCTGCATTATGCATTGGTTAATTCAGTTCTTATTTCTTAATGATGCATTCATTATAGGGAGTACCATTTGCGTAACACAAGCTAGTACTGTAGTACCATCTTCTGAGATGGGATGGAGAAGGCACAATAGTCTTCTCAATATATCCTGGGCTGTTTTGAAATTTTCCGTCGCCAGCTGTATTATTCTAGTGGAAGTAAACTGATTGTAGGAGCTTAACATTTTAACCAGGGTGCCATGGTACTGTGGACTGAATTTTCACGATTGCGTCGTTTTGCAAAGCATTATGCGTGATTTAAAAACACGACCACTGTGGACCAGAACCAGATTCAATTGAATCTCTCTCTTCCCAAAAAAAAAAGAATCTCTCTCCAGCGATGCGTTTGCAGCCCCACCCTGGTTTCTTGATGTGCAATGCAATCCCGGGCTAGTGCTGCTTCCATTCCATTGCACAGAGATGCAACTGCAAAGCACAACTTGTGGAGTTAATAAAGCACGAGAATAAAATAATTGAACGTCAACAGAACTTTCACCAAACGTCCTGGACCAGCCTCCAGGCTCCAGCAGTCCAGCCACGCAGAGATGAAAGATCTGCTCTCCAAACAAACAGGTGAGAAATGAGATGAGATCAGCTACACAACACAGGGAAGCCAACACGTGCAAGGCAACGGGAAAGCGAGCGGAGCGCACGCCGGCCTGGCCGGACGTGGGAAAAGCGGGAAAAAGCGCGCGATTTTGATTGGTTTTACCACGCTGCTGTGCCTGTGCCGTTTGCTGTCCTGTGGTGGTGAACGGACAGGCAGGGGCAGCCCGATGGGAACCTGTTTTGGACGGGACTCGTGAGTCGTGAGGGACCGAAGGAGGCAGGCGGCGACGGCTACCTTGGACGGGAGCCGGATGGCGAGACAGCACCCGATGCAAACGTCCTCCTGGCGCCTTTGGCGGCGTCCGGAACGGTCACGTCATGGACTCATGGTAGATACGAATACAGTACTAGTTTTCGTCGGTTCTGGGGTGTGCTTGGTTGCACACCAGTACGCCACCGATTGTCACCGTCACACCCAAGGCTAGGAGGAATGTAACGTCCGCAGGAGATTGCATGGAGGAAGCCAGGCAAGCAGGCACGTCTGTGGCAAGCTTCACCGTGCGGCGCCGCGGCAGCCCCGCCGACCGGTATGATGTCGCGCGCCCCCACACTGTGCTCGCGCTCTCAAATCCCAATCCCTGTGTGCATGGGAGCGTCTGCACGGATACCCCATCCCGTCACATCGCACGCGTCTCGTAAAAGCGGCACGCTCGTCATCGAGCGCTGAATCCAGAGTGCCCCTCGCGCGTGGTGTTTAAATGCAGTGTGTCACGTCGGGATGTTAATAATAATAAAATAAATTATAGATGCCCACCACACTTCACGGCATGAATTTATTAAATCTAATTAATCCGTTATTAACATCACATTATCAAACTGTAGACTAATTAGGCTTAGAAATTCATATCATAAATTAATTATAATCTATGTAATTAGTTATTTTTTAGTCTATATTTAATATTCTATGTATGTGTCCAAATATCTGATGGGATATGAACTAAACTTTAAGGAAGAAACTAAACAAGGCCTTAATCAGCTGCCAATTGATCACCGAAGAAATTATTGTATGCGCTTGACATAAACTTTTACAACACTCCACCTGTTAAATGTCTTTTTCTTGGTTAAACGATCATCTTGATGTTTTCAAGTTATTAGTGGGAAAAACAAGCATGTGCAATTACCAGCACAAGCAGTCATTGCATGGGTATACTCGGAATGTAATGGAGGCCAGGACATTTTTAAATTCCGCTATTTTGGAAACGGATCATCGGGAAACACCAAGAACATACACATACTTCTGTGCACTGTATAATTTCTAGTCATGCTGCTAGTATTCTTTATCACAAACAACTTTCTCCACCCACTTCTTATTCGTCCGACGGCCAAACCAAAAGTATTGTTTAGGGCCTTGTTTTGATTGAGGTTAGGAATCAGTATTCGGTATTGTAGCACTTTCGTTTGTATTTGATAATTATTGTCCAATTATGGCCTAACTATGCTCAAAAGATTTGTCTCGTAATTTACAATCAAACTGTGTAATTAGTTATTTTTTTATCTACATTTAATACTCCATGCATGTGTCCAAAGATTTGATGTGATGGAGAGAGAGTGAAAAAACTTGCAATCTAAACTAGGCCTAGTTATTCTTTGCACCCAGTGCGTGAATAAGCTACAGGTGCTTGCAATTCTAAGCTAGCACCTTTGCTCTAGCATATTGCGCGTCTTCTAGCTTCTACTTCGTTCTCTCTATTGCACCTCGCATTGGAGCTGCCCTCATCGTTTCCCACTCCCTTGGTTCATCGAGGGGATAATTTAGACTTTTTGGTTTGGAGCAGAGGCGGAAGGTGGATCGAAAGCAAGGAAGGGCTGATTGCAAAAACTGAACTACATTTATCAAAACTAGGATTATACACTATCAAAAGTAATACTGTCATAGAGGAAGGGGGTGGAGGCCCAGTTTCGCCTCCACGAGCCTCCACCCCTGGTTTGGAGGTTCGGCAAGGTAGGATGGCTCTGTCCTAGTTTTTAAGTCGTTTGATTATTTTGGCCCTGGTTTCAAGCTTCTAAAATTTTAGCTCCTAAAAGTTTTAGGCAGCCTTCTAAAAGCTCCTAAAAGACTGTTTTGGTTCCACCTCATAAAACTGACTAAAGACAATAAATGCTACGTCAAAAGGACCATGATGCCCTCCCGCTTGTCCGTGCTCTTTCTCTACATGCCCATGCTCCTTCTTCTCTGCATGGCGCCACACATGCGCCTGGGTACTTCCAGGCGCCGATTTTTTTTTTTGTTACTGGTGCCAACACAATGAAGTGTCCATACAAATGTTCGTACACTCGTACAATCAGAAAGAAGTGTCCATAAATCATCCATACAACAATTCAACACATCAATAAAATCACCATTACAAGTTGACATCTATGATCTACTAAACAACCCATCGGCTATCCAATCACGGAACTTGTTCATGTTTACATCTTCGTCTCCATGACGCACATTTGACACATTACCGGTAGAAGAGGATCCTTCGGCGAATGGAACATAGTTCTCATCATTATCAACCAAATCAAAGTCCACATCTCTCAAAAAATTGTCCCTAATAAAATGCACTAGGTCCTCCTCCCAAATGTCCTACACCGCGACTGCCAATACTCCCTTGAAGCAAACCTTTGCCTCGCCCATGTCCAAAACCAACTTTGCCTCCAAGCAAACCTCTGCCTGTACCACGACCTACGCCATCAGGTGCTCGAACTCTGCCTCCAGGGGCCCGAGGAGGTAGTGGATGCTCATCACCCTGTAGAATGGCTTGATATGAGTCAATGCTGGGGAAGACGTCCGCCTGTGAATTGAGATCCAAATGCTCCATGTGGCGACGGGGAGCGGACAGGGAGGGGGCCGGCTGCGAAAGGAACGGGCCGAAGTCGTCTTCGTCCGCATCTTCCGGAGTTGAGCTGATACTGCCTGCAACGGAGGAAGAACCTTGGGATAGGAAGTCCCTGTAACCGTACTTGTCCATGGGCACGCGCATGGCCGGGTTGGGGGAGGGCACGGCCGGCGGTGGGGAATGGCACGGGGAAGGAACCTGCACACAAAAATAGATCGATGGATACGGAGCTGGGATCGGGCAGGCGGCAAACCAAGAGATCGGGAGGCGAAGGATCCGGAGCCTCACCTCTGGTGTTGCTGGCGTGCTGCCTTCCTGAACGCCGCTGGTGTGAATCGCGCTGGGCGGCGGGGGAGGGCACGGGCGGCGTCGATGTTGCGGCGGGGGAGCGTTCGTCCGCTGGTTCTTGGGCGCGGACAGCGCTGTGTGGCCTCGGACGCCGGTGAGGAGGGCGGATCTAGCGGCGGCGGGGGATGGGGGCGATGGGGGTGCGCCGGGTGCAAAGGGAGGGAGGGAGAGAGAGAGGATGGAGGCGCGGGAGGGTGGGACAGAGAGATAGGGAGGGGGCAATAAATGAGGGGTGCTGGGGGTCCAGAAAGGGACTTTAGAAGGTTTTAGGAGGGGGTGGAGCTCCTAAAGAAAAACCAGGCTCCTAAAACTTTTAGGAGGTTTTAGGAGGTAGTGTTTGGTTCTTTAGACAGATTCTATCCAGATTTTAGCTCATAAAGTTTTTAGGAGGTGTAACCAAACAGGGCCTTTGTCTCATGTTTGGCGGAGGTAGACCGAATAATCATGAGTGTTTTATGTTTGGCTCGAGAAACTAAAAAGCTAGATGATATGTTAACATATGAGGTCCACCCATCATGTTCTTATTCTTTTTTCACTTTTATCCTTCGTCCTTTCTTTACCCCGTTATCTTCTCACCACCTCCCGCACCCCACGTCGCCGCCCTCGCCCACGGCATCGTAGCACCCAAATGACTCCACCTGTAACCGTCCTCCATGGCGCTGCACCCTGTGACTCTGTCCGCAACACGTTGTCGAGCCTCACCGCTGGTGCTCGCAGCAAGGGGCGGATCTAGGGGGGGGGGGTTTGAAGCCCCTCTAACGTCGTTGATCCCATGGAGCCCCCTAGAGCGATTTTTTCATAGCTGATTTGATGACGATAGGCTAAACGTTCAAGATGACGATAAACTCGCAACTTCAACATATCTGAACTTTCATCCTAGATCCGCCAGTCACAGCCAGCATGTGGTGCTCGAGCCGAGCGGAGATCATCGACGACGGAGTAGGCCCAAGGTCGCGCTCATATTCTGCCTCACATGCTTGCATGAAGGGCACTCGTCCTTGTGGGATGAGCATATCCGCCAAAATTATAGGGATGGCTTGATTATCTTCGTAGAGTATGCTTCGATGGGATGACTCTGTCCCTCTGTATCTATAGTTTAAACATCTTTGAAAAATGTATCTTTTTTATTTCGTCCCTCTTACTCCTCCCGATCAAAACACTCCTAAAAAGTTCATCCGAAAATACAAGCAGTCAAGCACTGCATTACTACTGCATACTCCAACTATAGCTACCGTCCCGGGAGCTAAAAGGTCAATTATTGGTCTATCCGCGCTATTAGCATCTGGGGCGTGCGACATTTATTGCCGTTGCCCAACACACTACTAGTACTATCGTTGCAGCAAGTACCATTACCTACTATCAGTACATTGTGGCTCGCGAGAACGGCGGACGCCCGACACGTCTCTCTTTTCGTTTCATGGACACGTCTTTTTTAAACAAGAAAGGGTCTTTGAGTTCTCCATAATAGGAACTACTATAATAATAGAAAGCGCGTACGATGTATAACGTCAATTGTAGCTACGGATAAGTCATCAATGAATAAGACCCCAATGGACCGTCCAAGGCATTCCATTCCCGTCCGTGACGCTATATCATAGCTAATGACTACTTACCCCGTTTCAAATTAGAGATCATTTTGATTTTTTTTGATACATTAATTTATATAACATATGTCTAAATACGTAGTAAAAACTATATACTAAAAAAGTCAAATCGATTCAAAATTTAGAATGGAGGGAGATCTCCCTTCGTCGTCAATTTTAAAATTCTGAGTAGCACTACACTACATGTATCGTCTGACCACTAAGCTCAAGATCATACCCTATCATATCGTGACGGACGAATATGTGACTTGGCTTTTTACTTTTTTTTAACTCACAATAGATGCACACACAATAGCCACCTATTTAGGCTGAATCAATCTTCGGTCATTTTTTTTCATACGAAATTAATCTTTTGTAGCATATAGTAGGACTTGAAATTTATTTGATTTAATTGAAATAAGGTTGAGTCAAGTCTATTTAAATACACAAAACAGGTAACTTATTATCATTGACACGATCTGAGCCCTCTCTTTGGAGCAGATTTTGCCTAGATTCTTGGAGAAGAATTCCGTTGGACACCTCCAAATGTCACGATTTTTAGCGTAGATTTCTTCCCCCACAATTTTTTCCTATTGCACCATTTCAACATGCAAGCAAAATCGACTCCTAGGGAGTTGTGGGAGAAAATTTTCTCGATTCTTCTTCAACCCTCTCACCCCATCTTACGGACGTTGTCCCCTGCTGCCCGCCTCATCACCGTTGCCCTCATCTCATCAGTGCGCCGCCCCCGCCCCCATCCTCATTGTCGTCGTCTCCCCCCTCGCCTCCTCCTACGTGACTATGTCAGCCCCCCTTCTCGTGCCAACGACCATCATCCTCCCCGTGTTGCCGCTCTGGTCCCCGCCTCACGCCTAGGGGTAGACCCAACCTTAGTCCATATAGGTCCAAGCCCGTCCTAAAACTTTTTTCGGCCAAATTATTAGTACTAGTTTGACTTTTAAGGTTCAAACTAAAGAAGTCCAACATTATTAAGTATTTCTATATCTCTAGACCATCCCTCTGTTCAGCCGATGCTCGCTTGTGCTCAACCTCAAATTATGTATTTGATTGTACCATATTAAATACGAGATATTTTTTATAGACATACTCTGGATTCAAATCCTAGGTCTACCACTGCTCATGCCGACGCCGGCCGACATTGTTACCAAGCTCCCCTTCTTCGCACCGGCATCTATCTCCCTCCTTGCACTGGCGGCGCTACCTCTGACTTGATGGAGGAGGCGATATAATTTGAGCTCGAGCAACACATTCCCACGATAGAGTAGATGAAGACGTGACCACGGATCCCCAAACAGTACCATTTTGGGCAAATTGGGTCTGTTCGACTGCTAGTTTTTTAGGGACAATTGTCTATTGGACATCCAAAGTGATGGTCATTTGCTGGTGGACACCCACTTTGGAGTATTTTGCCAAAAAGACACCCTGGTTCGGTGAAATTAGGCCACTGGACACCTCGGACCGGTTGCAGCTGGTTGAGGAGAGAGAACAGCGGTGAAATGACATTCTTACCCTTGCCGTTGTCTTCTTCCTCACTCCCTTTCTCTTTTTTTTTCTGTGGCGATCGATCAATTCTTGTGCTAGCATTGACAGTCCAGTGCGCGTACTGCCATGCTCATGCTCTGTTTCACAGCAGATGCATGGCTTTAAAGAAGTCGTGCAGCGCCGCCCGCGACGACCCACCATCCTCATCCCACGCCCTGCTCAGCACCTGTCGCGCCTCCGCCATCCGTCGCCGCAGCGCTTCTGACTCCGCCGTGTCCCCCATCACCTTCTCCATCGCCTCGACCACCATGGACCACTCCACGTCCTAGCTCTCCAGGTTGCCGCGCGCCACCTCCACGCACGCGCCCCACTCCTCGGCCAGCATCTTGACGTTGTAGAACTGCTCAGCGACGAGGGGCCAGCCCAGGAGCGGCACGCCATGAGTGAGGCTCTCCAGCACCGAGTTCCAGCCGCAATGGCTCAGGAACACGCCCGTTGCGGCGTGCACCAGGATCCGGAGCTGCGGGCGGGTGCTCACGTCCGAGTTCGCCGGCCACCGCGTCGAGATGGGCGCCACGTGGATTCAGGGGATCGACGGGAGCCCCATGTACGCGCTCGCGCGCGACGCCGGCGCGCTCGCCTGCGGGAACGACCACCCCCCTTACGAGCGCATGGACGGGTTTCCCGAGCGCGTGCTCATGGTTGCCGAGGGCGAGTACCGCGACTTTCCCGGCGACCACGTCACGATCCCCGGCGGGTACTCGCGCGTCGTCGACCACCTCGTCGCGGCACTCCTGCCGGGCACCGTCCGCCCCCGCCTCGGCCTCCTCCGCCTCAACTGGAGCGAGACCCCGTGCGCCTTCACTTCGCTGATGGCACGACAGCGATCGCCGCCGACCACGTCATCCTCAAGATGTCGCTGGGCATCCTCAAGGCGTGCCTCAGCAAGGATGCCCACGCCGCGGGGCGGGGTTGCCTTCGACCCACCGCTCCTGCAGTTCAAGTGCGACGCCGTCGCGAGACTCTTCTTCGGCGTCGTGGACAAGCTGTTCATGGAGCTGGAGGCCGTGCCAGCGGCGAAACCAGAAGGTGGCGGCGGCGGGGGCGGCCAGCCGCTAGCCGCGTGTGCGCCACCGGAGTTCCCGTTCCTACACATGGCGTGGCCCACCGGAGGTGCGAGGCTGGGGCGCGGTGCCGAAGCGGGCCGCCGGAGGCGTAGCCGCCCGCGACGGCGTGATGCGTGACGGCGGGTGTGGGAGGCGGAGAGGGTGGCGGGGACCGGAAACAGAAAAAAGAGAAAGGGAGAGAGGAAGAAGAAAACGGCAGGGGCAAGAATGTCATTTCACCGCTGTTCTCTCTCCTCAACCGCCTGCAACCGGTCCGCGGTGTCCTATGGCCTAATTTCATCGAACCAGAGTGTCTTTTGGCAAAATACTCCAAAGTGGGTGTCCGTCGGTAAAGGACCGTCACTTTGGATGTCAACAAATAATTGTCCCCTTTTTTTACAGCAACCCACTTTGGATGTCAACAAATAATTGTCCCCTTTTTTACAGCAACCGCTACGGGTGGTTTTGTATACCACAACATACTATTGCTACAGTAAAAATCCGCAGCTGCATGGCTGTTGTGGTTGAAATAAGCTGGCCTAAACAATTACTTGTAACACTAATTAATTTGGGCTTCCTCTTGCAGCCTGGTGGGAGAGCGAATAAGCTGATAAAGATGGTAATAATATAAATTAAAAAAACGAAGGTCCCTTGGCGCACAATCAACCGCGACAGGCTGCCTACGATAATATGGAGATATCGGTAGCGATTGACAGGGGAGCCCCACGTGCCTTTTCTCGAGTGTCGGAGGACAGCGACTGTTGTTGGGCTGGACCCACGTGATAGTCACTCCACGTATATGCATGCACAAGACACTCTCTTTCTAATTCTCTGTGCTGATTAACATCATCCACTAATCAGCTCAATTCCGTTCTCTGATAGCCATAGGACCAGGAGAACTGGGCAGCTGGCGACCAGTGCGCCACAGGCCCACAGCCACGGGCACAGGAAACACACGAAGCTCCCGCGGGCCGCCCTCCTCGTGCTGTCACGCGCGACGGCAGGCTCGCAACCAGCGGCGGCGATCGATCGCCTTCGCCTGCCTGCGGGCTGCAGAAAGTTTGGTAGCGCAGCGCGCATCCCAAGGCCGTCAGCTCGCCGCTGCATCCAGGCACCCACAGTCCACTCGGGGCGCATGCATGCCGCCCGGCCCCGCTGAAACGTGGGCGCAATCATAGAACCGGCAGTGTCAGCGTCCGCCAGCCTTTCCCGAGAGCGTCGAGCCGTCGACCAGCTTTTGCCGAGACCGTTGGCTGGAGCAGCCATCGGCCGGCATGAGGAGAGGACGTGCGCGGACCACGCAGCGGAGCGTAGGTGTAGCTGCGGAGCCACGGGTGGGAGACGATCGAATTCGAAGCACACATCCATCCGGCCATCCCGAAGCCGAACTGCCGAAGAAGAGCGGAACTGCGGTCTGCGGAAGAGGCGAGCGGCGAGCCGAGTGGGGGCGGGGCGCAAGATGGCGCTCTGCACATGCCGGTGTCGCCCCACTTTTCAGTGCTAGGAGACAACCGGAATATTGTCCAACTATGGCTTGTGCCCAAGGACCATGCCATGCATGCCCCCGCGGGCCAGCGCGCGAATGTGCGCCGCGTCCTCTCCTCGCCCCGGATCGGCACGGCAGCGCATTTACGCCCAGCCGCACTGTGCAGCGCCCGGGCTCTCCCCTTCTTCATCGCCTCTGCTCTGCTTGCTGGGTGTTTGTGTTTCTTCGGTCACCACTAACCACCCGGCCCTTGCTATTGACTGCGATGCGGTGCGCGGGCGGCGCATTGGTGTCCGGTGTTAAATCTGCGTGACATCGGACTCTAGTTGCCAGGACGAGCAAGTACGCCGCGGGCGGCGCGGCGATGGAAGGGAAGCGCCATCACTTTCGTTACGTTCTGTTCGGTTACCCGAGATCTACCGCGGCGGACTTCTGAACCCTCTGGTACCTGCCTGACTGCCTGCTGCCGTCCGGCAGTCCCGACTCACCTAAAGAAAGCGCCGTCGCTTTCTGCTCCTCTACCGCGGCCGGCAGGCGGCAGGGACCGTCCGTCCCGGCAACTCGTGCTGTCGCAGACTCGCAGTCACAAAGTCATCACAACCACCGCGGCCGGCCCGCCGGCCCGCCCCCTGCTCTGCTCGTCAGTGTCACCAGCTCTCCCTCCCGGTGCCCGGACAAATGGACAATCCAAGCCGCGCGTGACCGATTCTTCCTTCCGTCCTGGGCTTCGGCCGGTTAGAGGTCCCGCCCGCTCCTTTGGGCCAAGCTCCCCCCATCTGTTCAGGCCTTCGGGGTCGCTTCAAGTCCACCGTCGGTTGGACGTTCAGCAGCTCCGTTTTGAATCGATCTGAGGGACTGGGCCGCCTGCCGCAGGAATCAGCCCATCTCCTGATACGGCGCCCTTTTCAGTTCCCGGGCTCATGTCCGCGCTTTTCAACTCAGAGCCACAACGCCGTCATGGCTGTTGCAGAACGTAGAAGAGGCTTTTTGCTCAAAAAAAAAAAAAACGTAGAAGAGGCTTTGAAGCTGCGATGCCTGCCAGAGGAGGCTCGGCTTTAGGCCCAACTAAACCGAGAACACATCGTGATTGTGCAGCTGCAGCAGAGTGCCAGAGCAAGATAACCACAAACAGTTATTAAATTTTACTCTTCATTTTCTTCAGAGGCTACCTTTACTACAACCGCACCATGTTGTGCTGCTTATTGGTTCCATCTACACAATCGTCTATTCAACCACACTGCCCCGTCAGCCGTTAATATTTCTTTGTACAACAAAAATGGATATGGCTCTGTCGTCTTCGGGGAATCTACAACACACGCCTGAAGCAGCGAGGCACAGTAGCTAAAATTTTGCTGTAAGCTGGGATCACCAAAGTTCATGACGTTTTCAGTTAACAATGGAATCGTCAGCAGCAATTGCCCACTTCCCAGACTGGCAGCAGAGGCCCATCAGAAGCTAATGACATGCTCCCCCCTCACTTGTCCACCTTTCTACCTGTGACCATACAATCAAACAAACATTCACACATGATTAATGGATCAAGCAGGAGCAATGGAAAAGGGAAGAAAGGTATATACTAATTCCGAAACACAATTACCTTTCCTGAACCATGATGTTCGAACAACTTGCCGGATATGGCGCTCGTTCTTCTGTAACAGTTCATCGACCTTGTGCGACTGGGACAACAAAGGGCCAGAGTATTCAACCTTCTCTTCTTGACCATGATCGCCCTGGAGTTTTGAATCGGACATTAGTAACAACTTTGATATAAAAGTAGAAACTCGTATAAAGTAAATGATGGACTTGTCAACGCACCTTGAAGCTATTCTTTGATGAGAGAGTACCCCCAAGAAACATGGCGTTTGAGAAGTTCTGAGAGTGGTAAGTGTCGCAAGAATCAAATGAATCTGGACGCTCTAGCTGTGACCACTTCTTCAGTACTGCACGCTTTGCTGCATCATGAGGCTCCCGGTCTCGGACTTTGGAATTGACGCGTGATATTGATACGTGTATGTCTCTGCTAGGCAGCTCCCTAAGGCCAACATTCTCTTTAGCTTGGGTCTTACAGTCCTGATCGGCCAAAGCGGGGAACTGGCTTCTTGAGCTAGATCTGGTCCGTGATCTATCAAAAGAACGATCCTCCTGTGGTCTTTTGGCCCATGCAAAGCCACTAGATGAAGAAACACTCAATGGCCCGGAGAAAGGTATTTCCTCTCGTGATTCATTCTTAACATGACGAGCACTCTCTTTAACTTGAGCCGCTGACACTGGTTGTATGTCCGCAAATAGCCTAGCATCACCATTCAGTTTCGTACGATCCTGTACTGTACCATCTTTGTTTGCATTCACATTAGTTTTGGATTCCTGAAAGACGGAAGACAAGCATAAGACATTTGGTGAGTATTCTTATCATCAACTCAAGTATCACATAGCTTGGCCAAATTTCTCTGTTGATAACATTCAGTGAAGGTATCCAGCCATTATTAAAAAAATGATACCTCTGTGCTACTTATTATCTGCTTAGGGACTGCAATAGGTTCTCTTGCTGCTCTGCTGAGCCTTGAAGACTTCTTGGATGCTTCTGTCCCGTGCCCTCTGCTACTAGCTTTTCTTCTGAAACAAAAAAAGAAAAAGAGAGAAATTAATGTCGTTGTTATTCACTATGGCAGTTGCCGGACAAAAAAAAAATCAACTTCCAGTCATTAAATTGTGTACTGGTAACAGTTTAAAGCCTTAAGCAGTGCTGGGAGCTGCTCGGCAAAAGGTGAGTTTTTTCAAATTGTGAAACACACGTTCAGAAGCAAGAATAAATGACAGAACCTAAGTTTCTGGCTTCCTTTTCTGCAATAAAATGACTCCAAATTTAAAAATTCCCACCTGAGTGCATCCTCTCGTAACTTTGCATCCATCTCCTTGTTGGGCGCATGCTTAGGCAAGCTCGAAGGTTCACACGCATAAGGTTTTGTCCTGAAAAACTGCCAAAAAAGGGGAATATATCACACATTATCATGACAGGTGCGATTCTTATAATTTACACTATGGACAAAGATGACTAATTTTGGCAGTGCTAAACCAAATGATTTCTTGCCCCATGTTAATACCATGTAAAAAATCGGAAGCGCCAAGCTAAATACAAGTTGCACTAACACTAATATTTTGCACTGCCCTTGAAGATTTAGCTTATGATAATACAATCCGGGCGATCTACAATATCCTGATGGCTCGAATATCTGTTCATGTGCTTGATTTTTTTTTCCAAACTATGAGTGAATAATTATTTCAATGATGCATAACAGAAGAAAGGGCGGTAGAAGAACAGAATCAGCAAATTTTTACAAACTAACAACTTAAATATCCCAATTTCCAAAGGTCCAATATACTACTCCATCCCAAATTATTAGTCGTTCTGGCTTTTCTAGATACATGACTTTTATTACGTATCTAACCTATATCTAGATGCATAGCGAAAACAATGTACCTACAAAAGCCAAAACGACTAATAATTTGGAACAGAGGAGTATTTTTTCCCCCAAACCTCCCCATCCAATACAAAATGGGATTAAAGGATATCACATAATGCAATCTTACCTCAGAAGAAAGAGCACCTGATGCAGTACCACGCTTGTAGGGCTCCACCGACAGAAGAGTTTCTAGTAAACTCAATGCATTTTCTGGTAGCCCTTTAAAAACATCTCGTAGGGTACTAGGATATGGATGATGTGGTTTAAATATTGTTGCATGAGGCAACTTCGACTTCTTCCAATAATCATCAGCTGGTGAACCACATAGCTTAAAAATCTTGTGTAGTTGCTCCACCTGAAAAAATGAAAGGGGTTCTATATCATATTACATACATCAAGCAAATCCTTGAGAATTTTGACCTTCTGGCAGACTAAAGTGGGAAAGTTCAAAAAGAAAATAGAAGAAAATGAGACATGTGCTTCTAGTGAATTAGGATTGGAGGAACACAGCATCTAAACAGTTTGTTAACCAGAACCCCAAAAGATATGAAGAATCAGGCAGATCAGCAGATGCACCGCAATTAACTATTAATTGATGTAACCAAATAGTTACCTCGGTTCTTCCCTGCAGGATAGGTTTCCCACGATACATCTCGGCAAATACACACCCAACACTCCACAGATCAACAGCTGCATCATAGTGAGTTGAACCAAGTAGCAGTTCAGGTGGTCGGTACCACAGAGTAACAACACGGCTGGTCAGAGGATGGTTTTTGCTGGGATCAAAGAAATTTGCAAGACCAAAATCAGCTATCTTTAGAACCCCCTCGTTATTCACGAGGAGATTAGCACCCTTGATATCACGATGAACCACACGTCGCGAATGGCAATGCTCCAGTCCTGACAGTAACTGGTTCATGTAGCACTTGAGCTGCAGTAGGTGACAATCAGAGGAAAAAGTCAGGCCAACACAGTGTAAATTCAAAGCTGAATTGAATGAAGGCAGCGAATGTAGTTGAACATACCTGTGCTTCAGTGAATTTAATGTCCGGGGAGGAGCAAAGTCCAGCAAGATCATGCTCCATGTATTCAAATACTAGATAAAGGCTGCATGATAACCGGGAAGTAATCAAGCCTTCCAGTTTCATGACATTTGGATGATCAAGTCTTCTCAATATTTGTATCTCCCTTGCCATGAATCTAACACTCTCTGGCTCAAAATTGTCAAATCGAACCTTCTTCAAGGCAACGATCTTTCCAGTCTCAAGGTCCCTTGCCCTGAATACACTGCTGTATGTGCCTTGCCCAACCTACATATAGGGTGCAACAAAGAAACAAGTCTGGGTCACGCAGCAAACATATGTGCAGTAATGCACGGGCTTCATTACCCTTGTTGCAGACATAAAACTAGCACAGTAGCAGTACTACTTTGCTTCATTACCCTTCTTAATAAAAAAAATCAACTTTTCCTTTTGAGTATGATGACAGACAAGAAACAGTAAGAGATCAAATTCCCGATCAGCAGCGCATACCAACAACGGAGACGGCTAAAACATGTGATGCCTCATAGAAGGAAGCACCAGATCACCCAAGTCACCTCCTTTACCTTCACAACAGGTGGCTGTTATACTAGTTTATTCTTCATGTCATAATCCATCACCCAACAGAGTATTACTACTAACTAACGCGTGATAAAGGATACCAGAAAGATACCAACCAGTTAGACCAAATTACAGTCCCAACAACCACCATCCTTCTAAAATTCCACATGCAAGCAAAATTTTGTCATGGAAAATGACCCACGAGCTATTGAATTGAACCAGTCACGAAATCTGAACCGAAATGAATCACCTAGGAAACCTCAGCCGAAAGCTCCACAGTACCTTCTCCAGCTTCTCGAAGGAGTCGGCCTTGAGCGGGATCCACCCCTGGATGGCCTCCCCGGCGACGGCGCTGAGCCACGGCGGCCACCCGGCAGCCACCTGCTCACCCTCAAGGCTCTTCCGCAGGCTCCGCAGCCGGAAGTTCCGGGACGCGGCCGGCACGGCGACGACGGCCTTCCCTGGCTCCTCCGCTTCGTCCTTGACCTTCTCCGACCTCCTCGCCGCGGACGACGAGCTGCGCAGCGAAGACACGGGCACCGGCAACGGCACCGGAGGAGCAGACTCCTGTGCGCGAGGCTGGCTCCGGTCCCTGAGCCCGCCGGACGAGTCGGCCGCCGGCGTCACCGAGACGGCGTTCTTGGACGCGACGCAGCCCATGGCGGCGGCGGCGCACTACGAGCACCACCAAGCGCCACCAACCATACGCCGAGGTCGCGCACGGACACGGACCAAGATCGGCGCGTGATCTTCACGAGTCGGCTCCTTCTCCGCTCCCGAGGTCCTTCTCCCTCTGAGAGCCGGCGGCCGCGGTGTAAAGAATCAAGAACAGAAAGCTTGACTGACCCCTTCCGCCCGCCAACCACAGGCGTCACGGGTCGAACACGACACAAGTCAAGAACACGCCGGGAGGCCCGGGCGGCGGGCGGGATTGACCTGGAAGACTAATCAATGATTCGATTAAGACGCGACGCGAGCCATCACGAAAAAAAAGCAGGGCGAGACTTCGTTGACACCACTGACCGCACTCCCCCGTTGACGGAGACCACGACGGCGACGCTTCCCCGTGATCGCGAGGCGTGGTCGGGCGTGGCGGAGAGGCAGGCAGGGGTTATCGAGCGGGCGGACGCACGGAGCACCCGTTGCGCCGAGCGGAAAAGGCACGGCCTTTCCGCGACCGCGGCCGCTGCGCGGGGACGGATCACGAAACCGCCAGAATTACCGGCGGCGAAGGCGAAGCCCAGCCCAGAACTTGGGCAAGGATGACGGCGCGGCAGCCAAGAACGGCGAAACCGCCCTGCCGCGCCACCGGAACTGAAAAAAAGGAAGGCGCCGAAATTGGCCGGAGAAACGGCAGCAAGTGGGAGAACTCGATCAGGGGGAAGGGGAGGGGAGTGGGGCGAGCTCGCAGTCGCAGGTGGGGTGGGGAATCGAGCGCGGGGCTTAAAAGGTCCACGCCACGGGCCGCGGGCGCGGGAGTGATGAGATTTTCCGCGCACGCTTCTCTCTTTTGGGAGGAGTCGCCGCTGCGCCTTTGATGAGCGCAAGTGCCTTTGCGCAGCGCAGGGGAGAGGCCGGGAGCGGGAGGGGACTCGGCAAGGCAAGGCGCCGCGCCCCTGCTGTTCTTGTAGCGAGATCAGCGGGGGCGTAGGACCCCTTCCTTGCCAGCTTTTGATTTTATACGGAACTTTTCAGGTTGGCCCCCTGGAATTTCCGGGTATTCGGGCGTACTGAATTCGCGTTGCACTGCACCGGTAATAACCCCGTACCTGTACCTCCAGGTGGGTACTGTGCGGTACGTAGCGGTTCCCGGACGGCCACACAGGCACCATACGGACTGGGCCCGGTCCGTTGGAATGCCAGCCTCTCCCGCACACGATTTCCGTTGAAACCAAACTGTTTCTCGTTTCATGTCAAAATTGCTACTACTACCACGTAGGACGTACGGAGCACGTTACGAACTAGTACCACCAAGACCGGCCGCTGAAACCGAAGAGGATGGCGCGCCGCTTAAATTAGGAGGGGGGACAGCACCAGTCACAGCTTAGCCCTGTTTACTTGGACTGGTTTAGTTTATAAGTTACGACTGAAAGTACTATTAACTGATTTGATGTAAACAAAAAATACTATTTATTAATTGATAAACCATGACTTAAGCTAAATACGATGAAGTGAACATACTGAGCCTACCACTAGCACAGCAGATCAAAGCCGCCCCTGCCGGTCGAGGGCCGCCGGGACAGCGCGAGTTAGCCAGCTCACTTCGCGTCTCGCGCACGCCCCGTGGCCCGTGCTCCTCGCTCCGTTTTCCCCTGTTTTCCCGATCCCCACACGGTAGTGTTTAGTTCTCAAAAATTTTCAAGATTCTCTGTCGCATTGAATCTTTGGACGTATACATTAAACATTAAATATAAATTAAAAATAAAATTAATTACATAGTTTAGACGAAATTTACGAGACGAATCTTTTAAGCCTAATTAGACTATAATTAACACTAATTGTCAAATAACAACAAAAGTACTGGGTAGATACCATTTCGCAAAAAAAAAAAATCGCCACCCGCCGTCGCTTTCCTCGTTTCTCCTCTGCTTTCTCTGCGGCGTGGCAAAAGAAGAGGGCGAGCAGAGCCAGGTGGCCGGGTGCTGCCTCCTCTCCTCGGCCGACGCATCCTAGTCCGCGTCTCCGTCCCCCACGCCGGCCCCGCCGGCCTGGGCGCCGCGGCGGTGTGAAGGGGACTGGACGCGCCGACGAGCCACGCGGGACGCGAGCGAGGGAGACGGGTGCCTGCCTGGCCGCGCCCGTGCCGTGTAAACGGCGGCAAGCTAGTCAAACCAAGCCCGGCGTGTCCGCGACGCTGCGCTGCTGGGTGCTGGGTGCTGGCTGCTGGACTGCACACGCGGACCGGACGGGCTCGGTCGGGCGGGCGGTCCACGGCGGGGTACAGATACAGTTGCGCGCTCACCGATTTCAGCGTGGAAAAACCGCGCGTCATGCGCAGCGCTTTGTCCCCGTGCGCCTGCCCAAGCCCAAGTGCCAGTGCCACCCATGCGGATGCGGCGATGCTGCCTGCGCACGCAGTGAAGTGCCAGCCTCGGCGGCGCCAGTTTCTGTTGTATCCGGAAATCGGTGACGACACGCATGCCGGGCGCGTTTGGATTGTTGCCCGAGGAAGCCCGCCCTAATTTTGGTCGTTGACTGTGGACAAGTATGTCATTTGAATAGGAGACGAGATTTGATTTGCCCTGGTTCCGGTGCTCACGCTGCGTTCATTTTTTTAGCCAAAAATGCACGGTCGATTCACGGGCGGCCAATGTCTCCGCCAATTTTTAGCAAACCGATGATTTGGCACGCCAGAAACCAAGCAAAGAGGTCCAACTGCAGAATTGCGTCTACTGTGTCCAGCCAAAATGACCATGAGCCTATTCGCTAGTTGGTTTTTAGGTTGATAAGTCCGGTTAGTGCTGGTTTGTTGTGAGAAGAAAATACCGTTGGCTGACTGATAAGCTCGGGATCAGGCTGCATAACGTTTCTGCATTGCGAACGTGATTGCTGTAAGCCTTTAACATCTTTAGCAGGCAACGGCATTGGCGGATCCACGGGGGGCTGGGGGCTGGGGGCTGCAGCCCCCCATGAGGGGTCTGCACTGCGAACGTGATTCGCCAAATTCCCAACTGCCCCCGTCCAAAAAGGTACTAGTGCACTGAGTAAATTGGACATAATATTTGATGTGGAACTGTCCCACAATTGGCAATCCTGTTTTTAAAATTGACATTTAGGCCCCGATTAGGTCTTTTTTTTTGGATTTTGGCTACTGTAGCACTTTCATTTATATTTATCAATTAGTGTCTAATTATGGACTAATTAGGTTCAAAAGTTTCGTCTCGCGATTTCTCACCCAACTGTGCAATTAATTTTTTTTCGTCTACATTTAGTACTCCATGCATGTGCCGCAAGATTCGATGTGATGGGTACTGCGTAAAATTTTTTGAAATCTAAACAGGCCCTTATCTCCAGCTTGGTCAACAGAAGAAGATCTCGAAAACAGACAAATTCTCGGCCAGAACTGCATGCGTCAACTAACTACGAGTATTATAGTGCTGTTTAGTGGAAGGTTAGGTTGGGAGCTACTACACCCCACACCCTCAGAAAGGCCAAACGCCCTAGTTACTGCTCTTATAACATTCAAAGAACAGATGCATCAAAGTCCACGATGCAATCTCGCATAAGACAAATCTATGCGCAAACGTGACTGCTGACCGCAGAGTACTACTAGTAGATGCTAGTACTAGTGTAGTACTGCTGACCGGTAAAACACGATCACACTAGATTTGTCTGACAGAAAACCACTCGGTTTGGAGGTATTTTTGATCTGTGTTGGTCAGATTCCTCCTTCCTCCTTCCTCACCTACGAATAGGTGAGTAGGGAAATGGGATGATTTAACAATTAGTACCATCAGGAACTTTTCAAAAGAAGTGGATTTCTGCCGGGCGATAGACTACACTCTACCGCGTGACTGATTAAGCCAATGTTTATGTCTAGTGGTCTGCTAGCTGGTGTGGGCATGTGATGGGCAGACACTACGTGGATTTGGTGTTGACAAACTCTGGCCAGAAATATGTTTGCGCGCATATATCGATAAAATTAAACCAAGGAATCTATATGTAGCTTCTAAAGCTGCTTATATGGTACACTGAAAGTTTATGCCGTGCGTGATTTAAAATTTGGGTGGAATCATCCAGGAGTCTGGAACCGTGCTCTGCCGACAAATGATGGGCTATCCTCTAGTCCTAACAATGTTTTTTCCCCCCTTAATAGGTACGCAACTACGCATAGAAAAAGGAGGGTTTCCGTCGTGAACGGCTGCACTTTGATATCTGATTCAACTCTAGGGAATGTACACGGTCACCAAACAACACCGTCGAGAGGATGAGAGAGTCCACGAAACAGGACTAGCTCGTAGGACGTGTGGGGGGGTCAAGAATTGGATTCGCGTCGCGCGGAATGTTTCTTTATCTCCATCTATCTAGGTTGGTGCTGCCGCGCTATGCAAGAGACAAGGAGGACGCCGGAAAGAAGCTAGGGAGTGGAACGGTGGCAAGGTTGGGATGCCCCGGGCGAGGTCTGAAACGGATGCGACGGTGGTGTGGTGCCCCGTGACTTCCACGGGAGCGGAGGCTGGCTGACTCGTTTGACTGATAAGGTTCAAAGGATTATTGGTTGATTTATTATAAAAAAAATATAGTTCATTTGTTGAAATAGCACGGCTCAACTCCTCGACACGCCACGCCACGTCACGGGGCCAGGCGCACATGGAATCTGACTGACCCACTCGTGCTTCCGCGCACAGGCAGGTGCATCTCTACTGTCTTGTCCACGCTCTTTCCTTCTGTCCATACGGGAGAGTGAACGCAAGTGTATATACTGCCAAGACCAAAAGAGAACTGTGAATCTCGTGCACCTGTAGTGTGAATGGAGCTTACTGTAAGTCGTCTTCATACTGCAAATTGCCATAGTACAGTAGGAGTACGTGTTTGATTCGAGCTTCAGTCGTGTGTCGTCTAGGTAGTAGTACAATCTGGCACGGAATTACATGCGCTAATACAGAGAGCCGCATCTGCCCGAGAATAATCAAAGTCGACTGCAGAAACGATACACAGTTTAATTCCACATTCACAATGCATCTCATCATCAGCTGACCATGGTTATTATTGATCATTCCATGGTCTCTTTTACCCGTCTTTTAGCGAGAGCACTTCCCTACCCCTCTGAGCTCCTTTGCAATATGTACTGGAGTAATAGCAAGAAAGAACAAGAGGGGACCTTGTATTTAACTAGCTTGAGCTGTGCCGCGTGCTGCCGCCTGTCTCGTCGAAGCAGTGATGGCGGCACGGCAGAGATAATGCAACATGTCAGTGTTTAGTTTCTTTCATGATAATGCAACAACCATGCCATAATCGACCAGCTAACTCCGTATAGTTGGAGGACCTATAACACCAGATGCAGGAGTAAGCTAGTGTACTAGTAGTAGTTATTAGACCACTCGTATCGTATTATCCCTCCCATGTCAATCCACTTGCAGGATTCTGTCGCGTAGAGAGCACTCTAATGCCTTGTTCGCTTGGCTGATAAGCCATGGCTGAAATACTGTTGGTTGATTTGTTGAGAGAGAAAAATACTGTTCGTTAGCTGAAGAAATACGGCTTATAAGCTAAGCGAACAGAACGTAAAATGCGAATCATTAGGCTTCTCCTAATATGATACCCAATTGCATGGAGATTACTAGGAATATTACGGTGGATTATGCCGAGATGTGCGTGCTAGGGCGAGACCCTACGGTAGGCATCGCCGTCGAACTCCCAAGTCTGCCTACGGTACGCACGCGATTAATGTTCTCTGAAACGACTGGAGAATCAGTGAATGTGATGTGGACGGGGGAGGTTGGTGGCGATGGGGTTGCCGGAGACTTTCGAGAGCAAGGAGCCAGGGAGGCAGGCAGCCTTGAGTGGAGTCAGGCTGGGGAGCAGGCAGCTGGACCCCCTTCCATCTAGTTGATGTGCTGACTTCCACCTCTTCTCCTTGGTTCTCGTCTGGTTTCGGTTTGGCGCCTCGCCTATCCGTGGTCACGGGTGGCCTGGCCGCCATACTCGGCGGCTTTGTTTGGTCCCTGTAGTAAATGAATTGGGTGTCTGGTCTACGCTGCCATTGCGCGCGTAATTGCAATCTGCCTGCCGAGAGAGATGCTCAAGACACTTCAGACTTCAAAGTGTAGTAGCATGGTCCAGGAGATGGGTGCTGCGTACAGCGTACGTACGAAGCGCAAGTCCTGCATTGTTTGTTTGGGCTAGCAGGAGATGGATGGTTGCCTTGCATCTCTCCTAATCCACTACTACGTATTCGGCTAATGGCATTATGGCACAACCCAACCAGCACACGATTAATGGCTGGGAGCTGGGAGGCTTCGAAAGCCATTACTCACGGTTTCATGGTTTGCCTCTGCTAGAAGCTTTTCATATCATCCATCGCATACACCATTGTCCTGTTCGCTTGGCTGATAGTCATGACTGAAAGTACTGTTGGGTGATTTGTTATGAGAGAAAAATATTATTCGTTGGCTGAAAAAGTACGACTTAGGCTCTGTTCGCTTCGATGAAAAAATAAGTCAAAACATTGTTCTGGCTAATTTATTGTGAGAAAAAAATACTATTTCAGCTAAAAAAATAAGTTGAAAAAACAGATTATAAGAAAAAGCTAAGCGAATGGGACGTATGCGTATAGCTGAGAGGCCGAATGGCCACGTGAGGGCGTGCGTGTGGCTGCTGGACCGCTCGAGACTGGACTTGGCATCCCTGAGTCTTGACAGATGAAAAATAATCTTTCCTCCTGGATGCAATGCAAGATCACCTGTCAAGTGCTAATCCAGATCCAGTAAAAGTCTGCCTCTTCGAGCAAAGAAAAAGCGTGCATCCGTTAGCTGATGTGCCATCGGGCCGTAGAATCTCGTACAGCCACAGCAGGAAGCCTGCACCTCACCTGAACCTGCGTACAGTAGTACTGTAGGAGTACTCGAGCTAGCACTGCAGGTCTTGTTCGTTCTAAAAAGTTTTCCTAAAAAAAATACCACAGTAGTCATCATATGGAGCATTAATTGTAAACTAATTGCACAGTTTAGTTGTAAATCACGATACGAACGTTTAAACCTAATTAATTCATAATTAAATACTAATTGCTACATAAAAATAAAAATGTTATATTCAAAATATCAAACTTCACCCAACTAAACGAGGCTGCAGTCGGTTTTCATCCTGAAGCATGCAATGCAAGACGACAGCACAATGTACAGAAGATGCAGCTTCCTGTTCGTGCGGGGCACACGTCGTCGCAACTGCAGAGACAGACTTGCAGCAGTCCGGTGGTTTCCATCCTTTTCCCTGTTGAAATAAAACTTACACATAACAGGATTATAATCTTAGTCTAAACATGATCACTAACTCAAACTTACGTGGAATAGATCTTAGTGACTAACCAGAGTCCCTAATGGCATCTATGCCTCTCTGTTTGGTGTAGAAGTTAATGTAGATGAAGTAGATATTAGTCTTCACTAGATTTGGGCTTGATGCTTCTAGTTGGTGAAGAACGCGATGTTGATCTGTAACAGTACCTGGACGTGGGTAGACGGCCTGTAACACTCTCGGTGTTACACTCTAAATCATTTACTAAGACACGTCATGAGCATCATATTTATGTGTAAGTACATGTGATAGAGTGCATAGATGAAGCATTGCAATTAAAACGATCAATAAAAGTGTTAAACAAAAAGTTACTCCATAACTCATACAGTTAATAAGTAGGGTTGTAAACCAATTTTTATTGAATAAAAACACCACTCAAGATGGTATACGAGACTATCAAATCAAGCTATAACACTATACCATCCCTTAACCCAATCTCTCAAAATAATTTGCTAAACATAGCAATGTCTAGTTGTTGACAAACTTCGATTTTTTTAAGTTTTTGAGCTAAACTTGATTTCAATTTATAATTTCTAGGCTAGTAGAAATATTAGTTACTAATATCATTTTCAACAATAAGTATTTCACTGTCATCTACAAATTTAATATTTCAAACTTTATTCATGTGACACTTAAATAAAGTTTGAAATATTAAATTTGTAGATAACAGTAAAATACTTATTGTTGAAAAATGATATTACTAACTAATATTTCTACTGGCCTAGAAATTGTAAATTGAAATCAAGTTCAGCTCAAAAACTTAAAAAAATCGAAGTTTGTCAACAACTAGACATTGCTATGTTTAGCAAATTATTTTGAGAGATTGGGTTAAGGGGTGATGTAATGTTATAGCTCGATTTGGTAGTCTCGTATACCATCTTGAGTGTAGCTAAGACCGTTTAGGTTTTGTAGCAACTTTAGTCGTGGTGGGAGCTTTAAAAACCGTGCACAACATGTCCTCGGCCTGTTTCCCCGAGTGGGTGTGGTCATCGCGCCTCAGGGGCATGACGTCATTGCGTCGGTGCATCTTGAGCACGCCCGCGTGCTGTCCGTGCTCGGCTAGCCTTGCCGGCCGACCGATCCGTCGGGGGCGCTGCGGTGTGGGGCCGCTGCTGCTGCTGGCGCGGTCGTGCATCGCTGTCCCTCTGGCAGAACCGCCTAATCTAATGCCTCCCAGGAGTGCTCGTCTTCAATTAGACACTAAGCACTCAAGAGATGACACTAAATTACTCGGTTCTGTCGGATACGCCCCATAGGAGAACCCAAAAATCTACATTTTTGCCATCAGGATCACAAATGAGAGAATAAAACTTACATCATTCTTAATCATTTCTTACATCACTTTTAATACAACACCAGAGTACAATATTTATTATTATAACAACGGAATATAATCATATTATCAGAGTTACGAACATTTTAATTGAACAGCGGAATATAAACATGTGAACAGAGTTACAGCGGAAATAAACATGTATTCATGGCATGATGAAGCATTGGTATATAAGCTATGACAACAGATTATAAAGCTTTCATTTATAAAAACATTTGGTGAGAGTTATAAATAAACACTACGGTCGTAGCGTAAAAGAAATCCTCTCTGAGCCCACCAGAAGGAATCCACATATAAAAGTCAGCTCAAGCCTCCATCTGTCACCTGCAACAGGGAGAATAAAACCCTGAGTACTCAATTGTACCCAGCAAGACTTACCCGACAGGAGAAAAGAGAAGACTCCAAGGATATACAAAGCTATATGGCTTGTGGGTTGATTGCATTTGTAGAAAGTATTACTAAACGTGCGTCCTTATATTTGATTTTTAATAAACTGTCGCATTGGTTCATCAACTAACCATTCTATGTAAGCACCTGTGCTACTTTCAAGTAGGTGGTAAGCAATCAGAGTTCCTTTTTCCATCTTTCATCTTTCATCTTCAGTTCTTACTACGGTGCTAGGCCATAGACGAGCCGTATCGGATTTCTTGATGATTCACGAATCAATGCCCTCAGCTAGGTACCCAAAAACACACGCACCGCTTATACTCAAGGCATAAGTAGGATCAACCTATCATCCTCCTATCCCGGATGTCTAGGCCCCCATCCAAACTGGGACTCCAAGCCCCCACCCCTGAGTCTCGGACTCAATGTGGTGCAAGGACCTCCTCCACCAAAATAAAACCCTCACAGTCGGTCTAGAAAGAGCCAGATCCGTGACAAGAGAGCAACAAGTCTTTCAAGCGCCCATACCAAAGTATGTGCTTGGGATAATAAGTCTGTGACTTGCCTAGAGCCTTATGCAACGATCGGTCCTTAATCGACACGGACAAGGAAAATAGTGTAAC
This sequence comes from Miscanthus floridulus, assembly GCF_019320115.1. NCBI lineage: Eukaryota > Viridiplantae > Streptophyta > Magnoliopsida > Poales > Poaceae > Miscanthus > Miscanthus floridulus. Next base: position 137,426,866 of record NC_089582.1, read on the forward strand.
CAAGCCATACCCCGCGTCCATGGCAATACAACCTCTTACAGCCACCAATACCCAAACCATATCCCTGTTCGGTCACCATTTTTTCTTTCCACCATTTATATTTTCTAAGTGATAATAATACAGTAATATATTTCCTATCTCTCGTGAGTGACAGACAATCACTCGACTTCTATCGGAGTCCTATAGCATATCATTCTACACGATCATGTCATACTAGTAAGACTCATATGATAAAGATATATATGCAAGTGAGTTTCATTCAACTCCTTAAACTTCATGCACAAATATAATTTAAACTGTAGCAAAATAAAGGTTATGCACCGGGGCTTGCCTTCAGCGGGCACGGTGTCAACAAAGTCAGTGACGGGCGGCTCCAAAACGTCCTCTTGCACGAGGATCTCCTCCTCGTACTCTTCGACGACTTCATCGTACTCCTGCTCGCCCGTAGTCACGAACTCTACCAACTCGTTATCTACATGTATGAAATGATGATGCAACACTTAGTAATACGACAACAGCAACTCTTAAAATAAGAATACATCTACTAGGCTACAAAGCTAACTCTAATGACTAATACGCAAAGTTACCTATTCTCCACTAAACAGGTATGAAATATTTCATGTATTATCTTAGCAACTAAAGGCATTCTTATTGTTAATATCAATTTACTATATATATGATAAAACAAGGTGCACTAGCTACCATATTTATCAATATATTCTAAGGCCACAAAAATTACAGTGAGCACATAATAATACAATGAACCTACTGTAAAAGAATTTTAGGGCTAGCACTTCTACCAATGCATCACAAAAATTTTCATTCTCTAAATAACCATAATACTAACAAGCAACCCAGAATTAATAAGTAACCCTAAAACATTGTAGAACCATACAAACTAATTATACTAACATATAGATCATGAATTTAGGAATCTAACAAAATTTATTTCATCATAAATAAATGAACTCTAGAGATGAAGAAAATGATATTATCGGAGGAGGCTAATCATGCTATTGGACTTGTTGATCAGCACGTGACTGTGAGTCTAGAAATAATGAAGAAGGAGACTGATGAAATCCTTGTAGGTTAGCTACCTCAGTCGATTACAGCTTGAAGAGGGAGATCGGCAGAGCGCAGCCTTCCTAGGCAAGAATAGAGGAACTCGATTTAGAGAGTAAGATGGTGAGCGGCGGAGTGGGATGCTCGGCGGGCTTGGCGTGTCCTTTATAGGCAGGAGACGCGAAGGTGCGATAGCGACGCGTCGTAAGGTTAGTGGCTAACTAGCTTGCTTAATGGTAAAAAACGCTACACGACGTGTTGCTGTAGATGAACAATGTTTTCCGTAGTGAACAACGTTTTCCACGGTGAACAGTATTTCTGCGGTGAATAGTGTTTCCAACGTTGCTATAGTGCTGGCATGTGGAAAATGCGTCTGACCTTCATTTACAAACCAACTGAGCAGTGAGCAAATGGAGTGCTCAACGGGCCGAGCTTGTGCATGTGCGATGTTGCTGCCGGTCGGTCATGTGCTGCCAACTTGACTTGCTTGACACGACAAAGTAAAAAGCATTGCGTCTCGCCAAAGAATATACTGAAGCGTGCTTCGCGGGCTTGCGAGTGCCGAGTGCGTGCATGGGAAATTAAGGAGGAGAAGAATAATAAGAGCTAGAGTTGTATCAGGATGACAATAGTAAATTGAGCTGTGCTAGAGAGTATTTGGTCAATGAGTAAATTAGAGCTCAATTTGAGAATTAGTGCAATAAAATTTAATTTCCCATTTACCACATGCAATAATACATAAACATGATGCTCATGATATGGTTTATTGTTTTGATTAAGGCGTAACACTGAGGGTGTTACAACGACGCAATAATTTAGGGGATCCAAACGGTTAGGACGGCAGTTGTCGTAGTTACGTTATCAATTTATCTAGGGACTAAAACTAGTCTACGTAAACGTAAACATGTCACTAGACAAAAGCGTTTTACTGAGCATGCTTATCAAAATAAACACATGAGTATATATATATCATTTTATTTATTAATGGATTTTATTTTATTTATAAAAGTTGTTTTTCATGCTTAATCTAACAGTACAAACCGTTCGCTAGCATCGTCGTTCGATATTCCTAAATATTTCTATGCACTGAGTAATTTAACTTGGGCGTTTATTTGAGCCCACAAACTAAGCCACACAGGATTCACTTCACATAAAGTATCTTTTAAATCAGAAATTCTGAGAAACTCATTTCGAAAATTTATCTTAGGCCTAAATCGCGGTGCTAAAGGAGCTCGTAACACTAGGGGTGTTATAGCCCCTAACCCATGCGCTGCCGCACAGCCAGCCCACCGTGCGTCGCGACACAGCCGCTGTCGCATCATCCTTGCACAGCGCCTCTGGCTCGGTTGGATGTCGTGCGTACGTGGTCGTGCTTGCCGTCTCCATGCCATTAATGGCACTATGACACGCCGGCCACGCCAGTCACGAAAGCGCGTGCCTGTCTGCTAGCGCCTGGACATGAGTCTCCACAGTCACGCCAACCACATCTAGCCAAGGTGCGCACACGTCGAGCCACCGGTCGTACCCCACCGCCCTCTCTCTATTTCTCATCCCTATGCCATCATCGAGTCGTGCCCACGTGCGAGCCAGAGAGCGGTCACCTCTACTCAATTCCGTCCGTCTGTACCTTCGCCCTCCCGTCTTCTCACCGCCCGACCCCGCACAGCCATGATGACGTCCTGGCCATGCGCTAATTTGACTCCTTTGCACTGGCGTGCCGTTAAGGCCGCGCATCGGACATGACCGAGGGCAGACCCCCATTCCTCCACCCGAGCACAATTACTTGCGCCACTACATTTGCCTTGCTTCCTCTTAGCCCTGCGCACCCCAGTCCAGTCACTACCGCCTCTACTCCGTCGCTTACATGACCGTGCAACCGCGGTACGCCGCCACATGATTTGGCCCGCACGCGGCCGGCCACCCTCGGTCGCTCTTCGCTCCAACCCTCACTGTGGCTTGGCTTATGGTACTCCCTTGATGCTCTCATGGTAGCTGGTTATGACCGTAGTAGCACTAGTTTGTCGGGGCGGCTACGCCAACATCACGACTGTCCACGCACTGCCATAGCCATCTCCAACTTGTCCCGTAGCCCCATGTCGTTGCTAGGTGTAGGTAGTGGAACCCTAGATGATTGTCGGCCCGACCGACGGGCTAGAGTGGACCTCTGGTTGTCGGCGTAGCTTCTCCATGCCGCCACTCGCCGCGCCACCACACGTGGGGCCACTGGGCGGTGTGCGTGGGAAAATTTCTGGAATTCTAGGGGGTTAAGCGAGAGTAGCTGTGAGTAATAGGACTTCGGTGTAGTTTGGGAAGAATCCGGGGTGCTGGCCACTAAAATGCCTCGCACGCGGGCTATCTCTCTGTCGTGAGCCGGCCTACGTTGCGTGGGCCGCGTGTGCGCGCGCGCTGCACCACACGTGTGGACCACGCGGAGAGATTCGTTTTCCGTTTTTCATAAGGAATTAGAAATAGTTTTCTAATTTAATTTTTGAGCTGATCTTTGGTAATTAATATAAAATCATGTAGGTGTCCGAAAATTGTGAGACAAATTTTGTTAGGTTCCTAAAATTGTGCCCTATCTGTTGGTGTATTTAGTTCATGTTTATATATGTTGACATTAGGGGCTATTAAATCAATTGAGGATGCTTAACAATATTAAGTTAGTTATTATAGGAATTTTTGTGGTAAATTGGTGATAGTTTTAGTCCTAAAATTTTTATAGTAGCTTCAGTATTGTTATGTGCTCAGTATAATTTTGTGGCTTTAGAATAGACTAAGCATTAGGGTAGTTAAATGCTCTTCGTTTTAATATACATTAAATCACCAATAGAAATAAAGATATATCCTTCATTTGTAAAGCTATGTGTTTGTTAGTTGAACCCAACACTTTGCTTCGTAAAGATGATAGTTAGGTTAGTACCTTGGTCATTGGGGCTAGCTTGGTAGCTTAGTATGTGTATTCTTATTCTAAGAGTTGTTGTTGTCTAAATGCTAAGTGTTGCATCATCATCGCATATATGTAGAGAACGAGTTGGCGAAGATCATGACCACCGGCGATCATGAGTTTGAGGAGATCATCGAGAAGTACGAGGAGGAGATTCTCGTGCAGAAGGAGGTCCTGAAGCAGCCACTGTCTGACTCAGCTAACACTGTGCCTGCCCAAGGCAAGCCCTAATGCATAACCCCTTATTTTTTATAATCACTGTTTATATATGTTATGTGCATTTATGTTATAGGAATTTTATAGAAACCAAATGCATAGATATACCTGTCCTAAGAGTCTTACTAGTGTAGGTTCGAGTAGATGCTATGCTTAGGTCATCGGTAGCGTAAGTAACCTATCGTTGCTCACAATAGTGGATTATTATTACTCCCATAATAAAATGATGAAATGAAAAATAAAGATAGGGCAGGGATATGGTATGGGTCTTGGTGGGTGTAACAGGTTGTGTCCCGCGACCAACGGGGCTTAGCTTGGTTATACTATTTTCCCTGTTTATATCGATTAAGGACCGTCCGTTGCCATAGATGGTAGTCAGGTCACAAACTTATTATCCTGAGCACATACTTGATTATAGAAGCGGGAAGCTCGTTACGCTCTTACCGTGGGTTCTGGCTCTTTCTAGACCGACTGATTGGAGGCGAGGAAAGGAGAAGGTCTAAGCACCTTGTTGAGACTAGGTCTCAAGTGTGGGAGCTTAGAGTCCAAGTTTGGACGTGGACCTAGACCCCATGACGGGAGTGGAATGGGTTAGTCTTGTTTGTGCCTAGGGCGCAAGCGGGGCATGTGTTTCGAGGTACCCAGCTGGGATACATTGGTTCGCAAATCGCCGTTTCCGTGAGACGATACGACTTGGCTATGGTCTAGCACCGTAGTAAGAACTGGAAGATGAAAGATGGTGAAGTGGTTCTGATTGCTTAACCCTTGTTTGAAAGTAGAATAGGTGCTTACCTAGAATGGTTAGCTAATGAAATAACCATGACTACTAATAAAACTTGACTCTAAGGACGTACTATTAGTAATGCCCTTTCGCAAACAAAGGAAAACAACAAATCTATATTGCCTATCATATCCTTCAGAGTTGGGAGACTATTCCCACTTGTCGGGTAAGCCTTGCGAGTACATTGTGTACTCAGGGTTTATTTTACCTATGTTGTAGGTGCAGCTTGATGAGTAGCTCTTGTGTGGAGGATTCTTCTAGTGGGCACAGATAGATCCTTATATCGTTTCCGCTAGATGGTTATTTTCATTCTGTTGTTTAATTATCGCACTCTAAACTCTAGTATTATAATAAATAATTTCTAAGAACTCTTGTTGTATGAAATGGACTAAGTATTATAAACTTGTACTCATTATTGAATCATAGCGATAAAATGTGGATTGTTCGAGTTCTCCCTTGGGGTGTACTCAATGGAACTAACAGATGTAGCTCACTTTCGAGGTGCTTAGTGTCTAGTGGAAGACGAGCGCCTCCGAAAATATGTTATTTCGGACGGTTCTGCCACACGGCCTTCCTACACCCTCCAGCGCCTAATTGTCCAGTTATGTGAATAGTCACATGAATTAGAGAGAATAATGACTCTAGGGGTGCTTCTCTTATATATAATCACGTTGTGGGCCAGGGGGGCAAACCCTTAGAACTCTAAGTGTTGTCGTCGATCACGACAGTTCTTATTTAGTTGGATATTAATGACGAATGGGTGGACCAAAAAAAACTTAACGTTTAATTAATCTCATAATTAAGTTCAGGATTAGCCGAACTGATCACATTCCAACATTCGCCCACTTGATCAAACGGCTAATGCAATTATGCAACTAATTTTCGCCTTACATTTATGTTCACACTCAGTACTACAGCAAGATCAGACCAATGCGTCCTCAGCAGCATTAATCGCCACTGGGACCCCATAACCCATTGTTCACTGCAATACCTTGTTAGAACGCTTATTACTTATTGGGAGTATATATGGCCCTATTACCAGGAATCAAGTTAGAGACTCTGCACTAAAACCCAAATTGATTTGCGCGCTTATAAATGGGATAAGTGTTAAGCCTCAAATAATTAAATATGCTAGCATCAGCTTAGTTCTTATTTTTCTCAAGCTTCATAATCTGATCCTAGGTTCTTTCTTTCACAACATTTAATCAGTGTGCTTGGCATCTACATTTGATGTGTCGTTACTCCAAATAATACTACAACTTAACTATAGACCTGTAGCAGTATGTTAACACTCAATTTTTTGGGATAATATCTCTTAAGCCATGTGGCCTATCGTATTCATGCCACTAATTGAGCTTATCTTAAAAAACTAATTATATTTGGAGCTTTCAATAAAACTGTCCTTTTCTGCAAGAGTAGGTATAATCTAATTGTGCACTTTCTTATACATACTGAAGAGAATTGGCAATCGACTAATTCTTAATTCTTATAAGTGACATGATGATTCTTTTGGTGCCTCGTCAATAACTTAAAATTCTTTAGCACCTTCCAGTTGACCTATTCTGGATTAATAAACTAATATTTTTGCTAAGTATCCCGATGCAAGTCTAGACTAGTATTGACTTGAGGATTCTTAAAGTTAATGACAGTCGAAGCATATGGAATGTCTTCCTCTTCAACTGTTACTAACTTATTCTTAGAATTATTTAGGATAATTAATCTTACTGCGTTGTGCAATTGCACTGTGCAAATAGACAGGTGTGGCATTACTTATTCAAACTATATCACTTAAGCATTCATTTGATATGCCTTTTGTGATAGTCCTAGTACTCAATTGGTCCTGTATTGGTGTATTTCAATAGCCAAAAACTCAGAGGCTTCATAAAAATATATCATATTAAAAATTTTGGTGAGTAGAAAACTCTTATGTGACATTCCTATTGCCACATAACTCAACTTCACCCATGTAGAGTATTAGGACAATAAACTTTTTCACCTTTTTTATAAACATAATTGTCCACTTAATGAAATTCTAAATCATAGTGGACTATGTTCTTAGTTTAAATCTTTTAAAACTCCCTTCGAAGTCACGCTTAGAATTGTATACCCTTTTATAGCCTACTGGTTTGACTTCATGAGGAAATTTATTAACACTCACACTTTATATATACTTATGGACCTAAGCTCATAAAATTGCTTAGTTTAGAATAACAAAGTTCCTCTTCTGATGTAATCATCTTATAGATTTATCATGGATCACAAGCAGATTAATAATAATAGAGGTTTACTTATGTGTCTATTTATCAACTAATGGTTGCTACATATATCTGTTGTGGCTTACTAATTGACTCGTAAAATCCACAATAGAAACTGCAATAATTTAAATGGCGGTATACTAATGACTTATGGCACAAACTGAGATATTTATGTCTTCTTGAGTCATTGATATAGAAAATCGTATCTCTCCAATATTTAATCTTCCTCCTTTGTGAACTCTCACTGATTTTTGCTTTCTTTAGGAACACATCATATCTTAACAACTTAGTGAAACAGTTATTAAAGTAGAAACACAATTCCTTGGACTTTGCTCCCACTGATTTCTGTGTTCTCTAGGAACATAATCAGGGTGCCATGTGGATAGCTCATTTACTTAGAATCTCATTTTTTATCCTTAGCTAGACTGTACTTATGTCTTGCTGAGGTTTTGCCCAGTAAAATTTTTATGGTCAAATATTCATCAATCAGTGTTGGTCAGAATGACAAACATAAGGCATATAAGTCTCAAAAAACAAGCTCTATGACCTAGTCTAATCAGCTTTGGCCAGAATAAAGTAGAACAAGAAACTTGGTGAACATGCAAACACTAATCAGCTTTGGCCAGAAATAGTGAAAGCAAGTCATACTTCATTTAGAGACTAATGTTGGGCTGAGGGACAAAATTAGTATATTTTTTCTTTTATTTCTCAAGTCCCATGCTTTATAATCTTATTTGAATAGGGCATCTCTTTTCTGATGAGACGGTCCATTCTCCCCTTCAAAATGTGGCTTAAACAGTAGTGACACAATTTCAACAAGGTCTCATCATCTTGACTAATGATTAACTTAAAGATAAAATTGACATAAACAAAACTCATATTACAGGAAATAAATCCCTTTGCTAATTAATAATATAAATCATGATGGAATAAATTTGATGTATTCATAAACTCCAAACTCAAGAACGTTCGTTCAAAATACAAAGTATCTCATACTAAAATGTCATAAGCATCATTAAGAACTAGTTTAAAACTAATCTAATACGAAGCTCCAATGCTCGACTTCATCTTTAATCCATCAATGGCTCCTTAGACTTTGCTCCCCTTGCTCCCCTGGTTTGGCAAGACCTGAGAAGAAGTTAAGATGTCATTATTGCACCTTAGTTAATCCATCATATGTTGGGGAAATATCTTAAGTAAAACTTATGAGACAACTCAAGTTACCTATCTTTCGAAGCCATTCTTATACTTATCATCAATTTGGTAACTTGCAAAATTTGTAGACTATTGGAAACTTATTATTTTGAGCATGTTTGTTATGGTTTTCTGGCATAGAATTCATAAGGCAATTTACAATAAGCTCATTAGGTACATCTAATCCAAGTGCCTCCAACTCATAAGCCATATCAAACAAGCTTTTAACGTGATTACCCAGACCACTTATCCCATCATAACAGGAATTAAGTAAGTTATTAATGAGGGAAACCTTTCTAAAGTGTGCTTTAATGGAGTTGTGAAGCTCCTTAGCACTTAATCCCTCGGTGTTATTTTCATTAGAAAGAAATCTCCTCATCATGTTAACTGAGAGCGAGCATCTTATTATCATTTTAGTAACGTTGTCAGATTTCTTCCATTTTTCTATTTTTGGGATGTACTCCTTCATCCTCTTAGTATAGTACTCATAAATAGGAGAAGCAGCATGTGGTTTTTCCTCATTAAGCGCATAATCAAGGTCCAGCTCCTTGAGAATGGCATGCACCTGATCATTCCAAGTAGGAAAATTAATGCAACTTAGGGGTTCTATTTTACTTATATAGTCTGCATAATTTACTGAAAAAATTGAAGCAAAATATTGTCTCATATAGTAAGTTGTATATAAGATATACTTAAAGCATGCAATTAAATGAACGATGGTCAGAATTAATGACATGCTTAAGGACTTTAATTTGCATCACTGTTGGATAGAAAACAAAACAAAATCCATCTTAATAACTCATAATTAAAATCAACGTTGGTAAAAAATTAATTATGAGTAATCTTCAATTAAACTTCTCGTTGGTTCCATTTAACCTGAGACCATCTTATTATAAAGTGATGGATATATATGTATATATAAATACTTATCATTGAATGCAAACTTAAGCAAAACTTAATCTTACGACATAAAATGCTCGTGAAAACATAAATTAATATTAGAACTAAAGCTAAAACTAAGACTTAGAACTTATTCAAAAGGTGCATAAAAAATTAACCAAGTAAATTTCACTGAAGAAAAATTTCTTAAACTTAAATATTCTCACAACATATTCCCAAAACATACTTAAATTTAACTTAAAAATTATCATAAAAGGGCGTAATTAAATCTTATTTGAGATGGGAATATATAGCAACAAACTTAATTTATAAACTTAAATCAATATCTAAGTTGCTGGGAATAAACTTAAGCTAAAAATTAAACATAATGAGGGCATTAAAAGCTTAATACTTAATTAAACACTTAAATACTACACTTATATTAAATAACAAATATAAGTCGAGCACTTGTCGAGCGGCAAGCTTCCGTTCCCTTCGACTCTCAATGGAGGCGAGGCCCCCAAAGATGGTGGCGACCACCTTATCATGGTCCTGAAAGGCGTTGTTGTTCCTAGGCAGTCGGTGACCTCTGGCTCCATCATTTGCGTCGTCATCGAGCCTCTTGTCCTGGAACTCCCTGGCCAGACCAATGCAGTCCTTCATCTTGTGTTTGGTGTTCTTGTGAAGAGGGCATAGGCCGTCGAGTATCTTTTGGTACTGCTCGTCGTAGTTACGCTTGGCGCGAGGTTGACTAACGGCGGCGAAGATGTGTTCTAGCTGGTGGCAGTGATTTTGGCCAGGCCTGTGTCCTCCTATTCGCTCACGGCCGCTATCGCGATGATAGCTGCGGTCGTCGCGACGGCAGTCGCTGTGACATCGGTCGTTAGGGCGATCGAAGTATCGATGAGGTGGTCGCTGAGTGCTTGCATCCTCGTTGAAGCGCACCTCAGCTTCCTCTACATCGGCGTACTGGTTGCCGGTAGTTATCATTTCGCCGATACCGGTCGACGGCTTACTGTTGAATTTGGAGCGAAGCTCGCGATGGTGGAGTCCTCGGATAAGGGCAGTGATGACTTCAGCTTTCATGATGTTGGGGATAGAGTTCCTCATCTCGGAGAAATGCCGGATGTAGCTATGGAGGAGCTCGGATGGCTTTTGGTTGATGCGGCTGAGATCATGCTTCGTGCCGGGTCAAGTATACGTGGCCATATAGTTATCGGTGAAGACTTTCTTCAATTCTTCCCATGAGCCGATGGAGTCCGGCGCAAGGCTAGTGAACCAGCTCATGGTGGGTGGCGTGAGCATGATGGGGAGATAATTTGCCATGACGCTGGTGTCTCCTCCTGTGGCGTGGACGGTAGTGGCGTAAGCCTACAACCACTGAGTTGGGTTCATTCTTCCTTCGTAGGGCTCGACCTCGGTGATCTTAAAACCATGGGGCCATCGAAGCGTCCGGAGTGCCCTTGTGAAAGCCAAAGGCCCCTCAGGGTTGTCGACACCGTAGTCTATGGCGTTGTGGTCGGGGATAGGCTCGAGGGCTGAGTCTAGGTTGCCATACTCCTTTTTGTAATCCTAGCGGCGACGCACTTCGTCTTCATGGCGACTAAAGCGACATTGCTCGATACGTCGCCACGCATCCTGGAGGTTGCTAAGATGTACTCTAGCATCTTGTTCGACCTCCTGATCGTGTTGGCGATGGTGTTTGGCGCGATGCCCCCCGGGTCCCCCCTAGAGAGGTAGCGATTGGTCGGCGAAACGGCTTTGACTTGGGCGGCGATTGGACCTCGGCGTAGCTGATCGATGAATCGTGCCTATAGAGCACGAAGGTCTCTGATCCTCGCGGATCTCATTGACCTGACAGTGAGCCGCTTTAAGCATGGCGGTGATCTTGACGAGTTCGGGCGTTTGAGGGAAACGAGCGAGCTTCTTGGCAGCTACTGCCAAATTGGTGCTTGGAGTCTTGAAGACGTCATGGCCATCGATGCGGAGGAATTCTTCGTCGAGGTCATGGTAGAGCGGGAGCGGTCTTCCCTGAGAGTCAAGCTGATTATTCCGAGCAGCCTCGGCCCTTGCGATCGCAGCCTCGTTTTCTTGTCGCTGTGCGCGGTTGACATTCCGGTTCTCCCGAGGCGCTCCTCCTCGGTTTCACCGTTTCGGGGAGGGCCATCGATGCTGATGTTGAAGATCGCACCACCTCGGAAGGGCGAAAGGAGAAATTGATCAGAGAAGGTTTCGGCGAGGGTCTCTATAGAGCCCTGAGACTCGAAGCCCAGAGCTTCTTTCGGGATGGTCTGGAGGTGCGCCCTGGGGCTCCGGCCTAAGTGTAGCGTGTTGACAGCTGGCGAAAGCTAGACAGTGACCTAGTCGGTGAGTTTGCCCCTTAGGGCATGTTGGTGAGCGGCGGCGGTGTTGGAGAAACCGAAGGGTAGGGCCGTAACCCCTGTAGTTTTCTGAGCACCCTCCGATAGATCTGAATCGAAGGGTGGTCGGCGCTGAACCAGAGTGTCCAGTACCGATTCGGCGATGGAAAGACAATCGACGAGCTTCAGTCCGACCCGATCGATGGATTCGATCAGATCGTCGTTGTTGATCGGCCTCCTCTGGTAGCGAGGAAGCGAACGGCGAGTAGTTGTCGAAGGAGACCTCGGAATCGGCTCCGAGATCGGATCTGTAGTTGCAGATGCGGGGGTGATCGGCGTAGAACCAATCTGCACCGACTCGAGGAGCTCTCCGACTTCGTCAGCGTTGATGACCCACGAGATGGATCCGACCGTGAAGATCTGGCTGGGCCGCAGAAGGGGCGAAGAGCCTACGGAAAAAGCCATCTTGTTCGACGAGGAAACAGCACGCACACCCCTACCTGGCGCGCCAACTGTCAACAGAATATTGTCAGCAGTCCTCCGAGGGGTATCCCACGAAGGTAGATTGATCGGCAGGGGAGCGCAAGATCAAGAACAAGAAGGCAACATAAACACACGAGTTAGACATGTTCAGGTCGTCAGTATGACGTAACACCTTACTCCTATGGTCTGTTGGTTTATATTAGCTATCGTATGATATGCCGTGATTTTATAGGGGGCCCCTACCCGCCTTATATAGTCCGGGAGGCAGGGTTACAAGTCGGTTAGATCTGAGAGATAACCGGAAAGTAATAAGTGATTACAGAAATCTTGGGATCATATATATCCTAACAGATCTCATAGTATCTTCTGGATATCTTCCCGATGTCTTGCGGAAGGCGCTGAGCAGAGTCGTGCCCTGCAAGGCTTCTTTTTGTGGGCTGAGCCATCCCTAGGGGCGCAACCCATGTGGTCTGCCGTGGGTATCCGGAGTCGTACACCTCACAGAAACTTATTTTAAAAATTAAATTTTAGTTTGACCTTTGAAGAATAGGCCTAATGTAGTCCAAAAAAACTGTGCTAGGGCACCGTCTGCTCATGGCCGAGTCAGCCTAGCTAGTTCTCCCCTTAAAAAATTCAATAAAATGGCCTCCTTAGGAAAAAAATTAGTAGCTGGGATGATCTTATTGAACTCGACGGACGGTTAGGATTTATCCAGATAAAAGATTATGGGTATAAATACCTAGCCAAAAACCCTAATATCCATAATTATTCAGCACACACGAAAACTCATAAATCTTAGTGAGCAAACCATAGTTAAGTTGCTTAGAAGTATTAACAGGTCATGCTTAAATTCTTAGGAAAAATATTCCACGCGTACTTAAGTTACTCCAAAACTTATAAAACTAAAATATGAACTTATTAGTAGTGGGGAATAAACATAATTATTTTGGGAAATAAACTTAATGGTGTAGGCCTACCTGCTCATAATGAAACTAAATTCGGCCAATACATTGAATTAGCTTGACTGACGGAGTGACGGCCAGCCATCACGTGCTCAGTTGTCGGCCCATTTCACGCTCGCCTATACATCAACACGTCGGCTAACGGCCCATTCTCCTTCCCCACATGACAGTGTGATCCATTGGATATATAAATCAGTGGCCGGGAGATCCCAAAGGCAAACAACGACACATACTTAAGACACTCTGAAAAAACCCTAGCCGCATTCCTCACTTTCTCTCCCCTTGCTTCAGCCGCATAGAGGGAGAGAGACGACCGCATGGCGCATCGGCACCGGCCGGCCTCCTAGGCGGCGCACGCACGCGGCAACAGCCTGCGCGTGGCTCCGTCTAGCGGGCCTGGGTGTTCAAGCCCACGATGGTGGCGGTGGCTCCTTACGGCGCGCGCGGCGGTGGCCCAGGCAGCACAGCTAGCCGGCAACGGTGGCTCAACGCGCGGGTGGCGTAGCCCCGAGGGGCGGAGGCGCCTGCCCTTATCTGCGCGGCTATGGCAGCCCTAAGGGCACACGCGCAACGGCGGTGGGCCCACACGGTCCAGCGGCGGCGGTGGCAATCAGCCCTAAGGGGCCGGGTACAAGCCGTCTGCTCGCGCACATTTGCAGGGTAGCACAATCTGTAGCGACGACCCGATCTGAAAACGGGTACGAGCAGCAACAGGTGCAATCTCAGTCTCAATCTCAATGCCTGATGCTTAATCTTAGGGTTTAGGGTTCTTGATTTTGAGGAAAAATAAAATGGGGATCTTTGGGACTTTAATCGGATTTTGCCCAAATCACCTTCTTCTAAGTGCTTAACTCGGTTTGATTCGGTGAAAAACACATCTAATTTCAAGAAAAAACTTAATCTCAATTAACAGCGAAAACCTTAACCCTAAGTTAGATCTAATTAGTCACTGATTACTTAAAAAACTAATCTAATTCGGCACTTAGTGTAACATAAACATGCATCATTTAGATTAAGATAAACAGCAGACGCTAATCATGCATGTAGCAGACAAAACTTTAGCCGAGACTAATCTAAGCTAAACGTAACAGATGCATAAAACAAAACTGACTCTCGCCTAGGATTATGTTATGATCTAAGCACAATTTGATACCAATTGTTGAAATAAAACTTAGACATAACAGGATCTTAATCTTAGCCTAAGCATGATCACTAACTCAAACTTATGTGGAATAGATCTTAGTGACTAACCAGAGTCCGTAGATGTCATCTATGCCTCTGTGCTTGATGTAGAAGTTGATGTAGATGAAGTAGATCTTAGTCTTCACCAGATTTTGGCCTTGATGCTCCTAGTTGGTGAAGAACGCGATGTAGATCTGCAACAGTACGTGGACATGGGTAGATGGCCTCATTAGACCCTTCAACGCATATTTGACCGGTTATGTGAATAGTCACATGGATTAGAGAGAATAATGACGTTAGGGGTGCTTCTCTTATTTATAATCGCGCTGTGAGCC